>NW_024962268.1:15149284-15218247 GCF_019238085.1 Lagopus leucura
AAAAAGAAAAAGAAAAAGAAAAAGAAAAAGAAAAAGAAAAAGAAAAAGAAAAAGAAAAAGAAAAAGAAAAAGAAAAAGAAAAAGAAAAAGAAAAAGAAAAAGAAAAAGAAAAAGAAAAAGAAAAAGAAAAAGAAAAAGAAAAAGAAAAAGAAAAAGAAAAAGAAAAAGAAAAAGAAAAAGAAAAAGAAAAAGAAAAAGAAAAAGAAAAAGAAAAAGAAAAGCAGCTCGAACTACCTCTAGGTCCTTTCGTTAGCAAGAATGGAAGACATGAGCTATGAAAAAGAAGACTGAATTGGAAAGGGAGCATGTTGGAGGATAGTACACCAATTTTACTAAGATCCACGGGGCAACCATGGCAGGTCTGGCAAGATACTCAAACAGAATTCTTAAGGCTTTTCTGGTACATACTCTAATTATTGTGTTATGAGTGAAGGAGAGGCTGTTCTAACTATGTTCTAACGGTCTAACACTCTTTGCATGTTACTAGCAAAGGCATCATATTATCCTACTTTTCAAATTGTTAAATTGTATACCTGAATTAATAACAGAATTACTATCCTAAACTGCTTCCTTAGATACCTAGATGGAGTGTGACTTCTTCCGTGTCCTTTTCAATGCATAGCACATCATACTTGGCCGTTGTACAGGTAAAACTGATACTAAAAACAGAAAGAAGGGCCTTATTCAATGGGAGAACTTCTTGAAGAACTCCCTTCTTCAATGGGAGTTCTTCACTTTTCCCTTTTTTAATGCAGCAATACAAATATCTTATTTACTTCATGGTAGATTACGGATGTGTGACTGCTAGCTACACAGTGCAATGAAAATTAAATCTTCACCCAATGGGCTTATATGGAGCTTGCGGGAAGCAGCATAAATAAAATGTATTATTCATTTCTTCCTTGCTTATTTGCTGTTAAGGATATGAGAATTTGCTGTTGAAGTGGCTTATGATTTCAAAGTGCAATAAAAATGAAATCAATGGCCAATATGTCCGACATTTAGAAACAATTCTTTATGCTATAAAACTTTATTTTCTATGGTGCCTTTGACACTATATCCCAAAAGGTTGTGCATACTGAAAGAACATAATTACGAAGATAAATAATATATAGGAAAAGGAGAGTGCAGTTAAAGAGGTACCAGTAAGGGGAAAAACATAACTAATATACTATAGCACAAACGTTTTTTTGCTTAGCTTTGTAAAAGGATCTTTTACAATAGTAGACAATGATTAACTTGATAGAATCCTGTTTGAAGTTGTAAAAACTCTGACATACACGATTTTCAGGGGCCTCAGTCAGCAGCAGTTTATCAACTGCTGTGCTAGAGGATATGCTAATGTTTGAAGGGCGACAAATCAGGCTCATAAAAGATAATGGAAGTCTTTCCTCTGCTTTCACAGCATACTGCATCAGGCTTGAGTGTGCTTATTAAACCAGTAATGTTCATCTTTTTTTTTTTTTCTTTTTTTTTTCTCATCCAAAATGGCAAACAATCATCAAAGAAACAGAAAACCTCTTCTAATTCTGGATATTTTATGCTATCTTAGCATGTTTTACTTTGGTGACGTTTCATGAGATACTTGGCAAAAAAGAATGTTTTCAAACTGTATATTAAATTCTGTGGGGAAAAAAAAATAGATTCAATGATTCAATGATCAGGTTCTTCTGAGTTGCAAAATGCAGTAGTGGATGAAGTACTAATTGACGTTGTATTTCTATTCAGCCTTTTTCCCGATAAAGAAGTTCAAGACATCCAAATAGAGTCTGTTATGATAGAAAATTAGAAACAAAATGCTTGCATTGAAAGCAGAATGAAGAATAAATAAAAATGGTAAGAATATTGTCCTTAACCTAACCTATTTCAACTTGAAAATCTACCTTGTTAAAGGGTCGGTTTTCTATCTGGCGGAATTGGTATATCTATCTACAGGCACTTAAATGAAAAAAACAAAACAGCCTCAAATGTATGATGCTAGTTTTACAGATAAACAATATTGATTTTTTGACATTTATGACTTCATTAAATTTAAGTGGAAATTATTTAATGAGAATGATTTCTGTACATGATTATTTTACTGTCATAATAATGAGGAAGGTAAGAAAGACAACACTAACATAAGAGAAAAGTTGTTGCAAACAATGCCTGAGCAAATTTAATTTGAAACCCAAGAGAACATTATTAACCAGCAAAAGAATAAATGTCTGAGCAAGCTTTTCAACATAACTGAACATGGGGCAAGAATACAGTATGAAGACTGCCCCAGAATTCAGAGTTTTAACTATTCCGTATATTCCATACATTCCAACGCAACTGTTTGCTTTGGAAAGGACCTTTAAATATAATGTAGTCAAACTCTCCTGCATTGAAAAGGGACATCTACAGCTAGATCATATCACTCAGCACATGGCCCAGTGTGACAGTCAATGTATCCGAGGACATGATGTCGACCATCACTCTGGGCAACTCGTCCCGGGGCTTCACTATCCTTATTGCAAAATACTTTTTCCTTATATCCAATCTAAATTTCCCCTTTTCGTTTGAAAGAGGCCCTGATAAAGACTCTATCTCCTTCTTTCTTCTGGCCTCCCTGTAGATATTGAGAGGCCACTCTCAGATCTCCCTGGAAACCTCTCCAAGCTGAACAGCCCCATCTCTCTCAGCCTGTTCTCATAGGGAAAGTATTCTGTCCCTTGGAATATTTCTGTGGCCCTCCTCTGGGCATACTCCAACAAATTGATGTCTCTCCCACACTGAGGACTCCACATCTGGATAGAGTACTCCAGGCAAAGTCTCACCAGAACAGAGCAGTGGGGCGGGATCACCTCTGTTGTTGATGGTCATGCTTCTTTTAATGTAGTCCGGGACATGGTTGGCTTTCTGGGCTCTGAGAGCACATTTCTGGTTCACATTCAGTTTCCCATCTAACAAAAGTAGTGCTTTCTGTTTTACAATGTTGGCCCCTGATGTCAGAGGCCATCATGATGTTGGTGGTATATATCAATATATATATCAATATAGGTTGAACTTTTCTGTCAATACCGTGTCACATGTTGTTGCTATGTGACAGATGGCAGCAGAGGGGCAGTCTGACAGAATGGCATCTGACACAGAAGAATATGAATATGAATTTGCATATGAAGCAAAGGTGTGCCATTGAATTTCTCCGTGTGGAAAAAATGGCATCCACTGGCATTCACTGATGCTTGTGAACATTTACAGAGGCCAAACAGTGGATGTGAGCACAGTGAGGTGGTGGGTAATGCTTCTCAGCTGTGGCAACAGAAATATGAAAGACGAGCCACATTTTTGACAGCCATGAAGATTTTTGCAAGCACAACATGCAGGCTCTTGTTCATCACTGGTAAAAATGCACAGTTAATGGTGGTCACTATATTGAAAAATAGGTTATAGCTGAAATCAAGCAGTGTTATTGCACTCTTTGTATCTGTTGTAGTTGCCATGGAAATAAATGAGGTATTACTTTCAGAGTGACCTATGTAGTTCAAAGATGCTCTAGAATGGGATTAGGAGAGATGGTATGCTACAGGAGGGCATACTGGAAAAATCCTTTCAGATGTCCCACCTTCCTAGAGTACTGTGGCACTCTTGCTGTTCTGTTCTATTCCAAACATGCACAAATTCAAGAATGTCTTCTTTCCATTCCTATATCAAGTATCTTTCTCAAGCTCCTTTTTTCCTACAGTTTTCCACATTTCCTTCTGTCTGTTCCTTTCTAACTTGAAGGTCAGTATCCAGTCTTCTTCTTCAGTTGTTCTCTTATAAGTACGTGGCAAATTTTCCAACAGCTCACATTTTAGTGGCAAAGTCTCTATTGCTTCTTCCACCCCAGGCCTGGTAGAAAATTTCCCATGAGATGTGGCAAGTATGAAGCAGAAATTTGAAGTCAAAAAACTCCAGTTTTCACAGTGGCTGATGAGAACAAGCTGAAATTATGAAAGGATTTTTATTCTCCAGAGAGGAGATAAATTAATTACAGACTTGAAGAAAATGAGAAGCACTGAAAGTCTTACCAACAACAAGAAGGAAAAGCAATTTTAGCCTATCTTATTTTTAAGCTGAAATTATTTTTAAGTGAAATGCATGAAAATTCATGGACAGTTATTTTTTATTATCTGGATTGATCTGGTTATATGGATTCACATCGACACCATCAGCCTTTAAAAAAAAGTAGTCTATGATTTCAGATAAACTTAGTTTAGAGCAGATGACTCTCACTCTTCACTTGAACTTTACCAAAAGCCCTGCCTGGCGGGGCTGTGAAAATAAGGTGATTTCCTCTCTCACCAGAGGTATTTTTAAAATATGATATTTTAATTATTTTCATATTATTTTCTTAAGCTCAGACTGAGCAGACACGTCAATAGAGAACCATTTCAAAGGAAGCAAGAGTCAAAACTGAACATAAAATCTTTTCCTATTGGTTTGAATTTGGTTTCCAGGCTTTTTTTCTGCATTATTGTATAAACTTCTATCATGTAGATACCCTTATGGTTCTTAAAGCTGATGGCCATGTAGACTAATGCAGTAACCTATTTCCTGGGCCTTAGTACTGGTTCTAGTAGCCTGCAGCCTAACATGGGAAGACATAATAAGGTCTACCATCTACAGAAAACTGGACAAATTCAATGTAGATAAGGTAATGCATTTTAATAATGAAGATAACTGATGATCAGAACAACACAAAATCATAGTGTATTTTGCACTTATTAATTAATGAAGATAGGGTATCTTTCTAGAGACTATGATACAACTCAAACAGAAGTTATATACAGAAGAATGAGTGGATTGTTTATATGGTCCAATGTGGTTTTAATTCTTCTTTTCTCATCTAGGTTTAGAAATCTGTCAGAATGATCCCTGACATGCTGCACCCAAACCCAGCGCTTACTGCTCCTAGTTCTCATTCTGTGCTTACATCCAATGGACACAGTCTCAGTGTTCCCAGTTTCTGCACCATGAACTGCCATATACTACCTTTAAAAGCTTCTAATTTAAGAAAAGGTTTTTCTCTGTGAAGAGCACTCTTTTATCTTTAAAATTAGAAACTAGGGCATGAATTCCCTGCTCTACCTAGTCAGCTGATTTTATTTTATAGAGACTAAGTCAAGGACCCACACATCTCGTGCTTGTTGTGTACTACTCTGCACCAGCAAGGATTACAGAGCCCTGAATGAGCAACAGAGCACCTCACTTCAGCCCCATAAGCTCTCTGGACAGCATGACATGGCTTCATCATTGTGTTTGACTGTACTGAGGCAAAATCTAAAGTCGTTAGATCTAAAACTGTCTGTTCACATATCTTCCATGAAAAAAACAACAACAACAACAACAACAAAATTCAAAGATATTCAGAAAAGAAAGCTTTCTTTTGAGATAGTAATATTGATTAATCATGAGAATGAAATAAAAATATGTTGACCAAACACAAACTCCACTCAACAACTCTAGAGGTCTTTCTGAATGGGTGCGCAGAAGGGTGAACAAAACGTTCTTATGGACATCTCCTTTCTTTTGTTGTTCTATTATTTTTTTTTTTTTTAACTTATCAAGTAACTTCTAGTGAAGTATTATTGTTGTAAAACTGAATTTAAATAAAATCTGACCTTTTAACTGAAAATGCAGCTTACAAACATTTAGAAGAGGAGCCTCCAAATTTATCGGCCTGAGTACCATATAAGGAGAATTCTAGAGCACTGTGATAACTGTAAATTCAGTAATTGCAATAGCTTTTATCTCATGCATTCAGTGCTGCCCCATTGCCCCCTGTCCTATCACTGGATGTCACTAACCCAAATCCTTCATCTTAGAAAAAAATTAATAAACTTATGTATCTGAAAGAAGTACAGGTTTACCAGAACGATTACAATCACAGGGTTTGTGAGACATCTAGTGGAAAAAAAGGCTACTGTCATGGATATCCAGACGCATTAGTATGAGATTATACCAAAGAGATAACATCAAAGAGGTATTCTTTCTGATAACTATGATCTTGCAGTGATTCTGCCTCTTGTTACATGGTAAAAACGTTGGTGAAGATACAGTAGCCCAGCATAGGCTGTAGAGGACAACTTCAGCAAGTGACTGGAGTCTTGCATAGGCCATCCTGAGCTCTGTGTTCACATTATTACCTCTTTTAGCCATAGGAATGTCAGCACTGGGAATGTCCTATTGGGTCATTATGGATCTGCCCAGCTCAGTATTGCTCTCCAGCAACAGCCGTTGAAGAGTTACAGGCCTTCCCAGAGTACTTTCCTTGCTTCTAGCACCCATGGCAGAGATGTTACCTTGGTGTCTAACAGCTCTTGGTAAAATTTTCATTTCCTTCTATTCAAGTATTTAGTCACATATTTGAAAATTTTCTGGCACTCACAGACCTGTGCCCCTGTTTTCCACAGCTCATGGTGTGTGAAGAACTACATTCTTTCAACTTTAAAATGAGCATTACTTTGTTTCTTTCAATGTCTCCCAGTTCTGGTACTACTGTGAAAATGCAGACTATCACCTCTCTATGCACATTCTCTGTATTGCTAATGATTTTACAGTCATCTCCTTCATTTTCTTGTCTAAGATATCTTCTTCTGCAGGCAGCAGAATTCCTGTTTGTGGCGTTCATCCTTGTGCAGACCCTTTTGCAAATCATCTTTTTTTTTTTTTTACCCTTTGAAATATCTTTATTTTAATTCTGCTATGACCTGTCAGTGACCAGAATTCTAAATTGGAAATAGTGGTCAGGGTAAAGCTTAGATTTTTGTCATAGAATAATAGCATTTCCTGTTTTACATAGTTTTCTTTCCTTGTAACTCTTAATATTCTGTGCATAACTGACTGCAATGTGAGCAGAAATTTTCACATTTGTCAATATACATTTGACAAATGCCTTTCCTGAGAAATAACAACTGGTATTGACTCCATCACTATGTCTGCATCTTTGTATTTGTTTTGTTGTTCCCCCCCCCCCCTCACACGCATGTTTGGCAGCATTGGATTTCATTAGTCATTATATCCTCCAGCCTACCAACATCATGAGTTCTTCCTGCAAAGAATATAATCTGTCATAGCTGTTTCTTGTTTTAACATCTCTTCACGATTTATTATCACATTATTGCCATCTCCTTCTCATTCCCTTTTTCTATCTAATTTATAAGGTCAGAAAGCGCAGGCTGTGGGACAAGTCCACAGAGGACTCCAATGATAACTTCCCTAAACTGGAAAGAAAATTAACTTTTATTCCTACTCTTTATTTCTACATGTAGCGAGGTATTAATTCATGAAGAATCTTTAATTTTATACTGTCACAGATTAGAGATGTATGGGAGACTTCTGTAAGAAACCTTGTGAGAAGTCTTATGGAAATCAGCAGGTATTGAACAAGATCACATAGCCATGAGCCTCCCCAAAGAATTCCTGCACATTTCTGCCGTAATTTGTTCCTGTAAAGTCAGATCAATCTTTCTCTGCATGTACGTCTGTGTTTCCATCTGGCCTATTTTTTAGCAGAGATTCTACCAACATTTCCTATGAGAATTATTCAGATTTGTTCCTTGGCTCCTTTGCTGACAGAGTCCTGCTAACATAATTCCCAAATGCCAAATGTCCAGAATCCACAAAGGGGTAGCTACCCACCTCCTAAGCACATATGTAAGTATAAACCTCATCTTCATTACACTAAAAAATTTGATGAGTTAAAAGTTAAACTAAGTTCAAATGATCCTGAGAAGCACTAAAGATGAAGAAGTCCTGCCTTTATAGCATCATTCATGTGATCCAGAAAATGAAGGCCATTTTGCAGTGAGCTGCCCTGGGCTTTCTGCTCTGTCATACTTTTATATCTACCCCAATCCCTTATGGCTGTCCCAGGAAAAAGAAAACCCACCCTTGGGAGACCTAAAGGCCAAGAACAATGCTGAGGGCAATCTGAATCCAGGCTATGTTTAAGATGGCTATTCCTCTCTGAACATGTATTTGATCTAACTAATATCTCATCCCTATAAGTCTCCCAGCCTTTTTCTCTTTGAAATAACTTGTCATTAAATCAGTAATTTTCAGGAACAAACCCGGCTCAGAGCAACAGCTTTTCCCCTGATTTCAGTGATCTGATATATCATATTTCAGGTTAAACATAGGCAAATGAAAGCAAGGTAGAAGGAAGGAGATCTCACCTTGCACAATTCTCCTTTCAGTTTTGTATATCCCACTTCTCCTACCCCAAAAACTGTCTTCAAAGGCACTGCCTTTTAAAACCAGCTCAACCTTCACTTTTAAAAGTTCCTGAGTTCCTCAGAGTTACCTAACACAGAATCATAGGACATCCCAAGTTGGAAGAGATCCATCAGGATCACTGAGAGCAGCTCCTGACTCCACACAGGGTAACAGGAGTTAAGCCATGCATGAAGAAGCATTTTACTGAACAGCAACAAGCTTGGGACCGTGCTCATCTGCCATAATGAAACAGCTAGTATCTGGGGATAGAGTCCTTAATTTTCTTTAAGTCGAGTAAAAGCAGATGAACAATTTTTTCATTCTTTATTTGAGCAAGTGCTATAATCCCCCACTCCAACACAGCACACGTAACATTGGTTTATCTTATTTTTAATTATCACTTCACTGCTGAGGTTCACTAAGAAATACTGATATGCTAAGATTGATAAAGAGCACAGCCTGAAGGATCAGCTTTGTAGCCTAAAGTTTTCCACCACAATTTCAAATGATAAAAACATCTGGCTCTGATCATCGCAAAAAAATTCTGGGGTGGTTAACAAAGGCTGACCTGCCTCCAGTTGTGACAAATATTATTTTGTAAGCAACTAGCAGCAGAAGAATAAAACATGTTATATCTACCTTCTTGCCCACCACTGCCAAAATATAAATACTAGCCACAAGATGTATTCAAGTAGTTAATGCAGCACTGCTTGCAACAAAAGGAGATACAAGAGGGTTTTTCAATGCTAAAAGTTAGCTATGCTGCTGCTAGGAAAGGGGAATTCAGAACATGCCCTCATACATCAAATCCCTGCTATGTTGTTTATGAGCAGCAATTTGAGATCAGGACTGGATTTGCAGAGGTATGTGAATTGTAAACAGTTTGCAGAAATGGCAACCAAGATTCCAGCATGCTTACTGTAGCCCTGGAGAGGTTTGTGGGGCATTATTGTTCTTTAAACTTAATTACCAGGTGCAGTTAAATCCTAGGCCAGATTTTTATCTTATACCATGCAAGGAAGGCTGAATTTGATCTTTTGAAGGCATGTCAGTCAGTTGCTGGGAATATCACATGCATCAGATATGCCCACTTATGCTATTTTAACACTGCTAAAGGAATCCTTCTAATATTTTATGTTCAACTCTGAGATGAATTCAAATAACTATAGCAAGGTCCTTGCTTACAGCCTTGTGCGGAGGGCACTTTGAGCTAATAAAGCTTCAGGAGAAATGGAAAATAAGAGCTCTCTTGTAACTGTTTGGAAGAAATAAAAATGGCTCTATGCACTGCTAGGATATTAAAACTTGTACCCTCCCAAGGCTTATGATTTGGACAAGCAATAAGGCCTGGCTATATAACATGATCATTTCAACAACTGTGAAGGCAGGGTTCAGACTTGTGTTTCACTGAAGGACTATAAAGCAAACCAGGTCTGTTGCAAGCCTGGGTTTACGTCAAAAGCAGAAGGACCCATGTATCAGAAAAGGCTGAAAATCACCATGCTAACATATCATCAGGAGTAAAAACCCAGATTGTGATCATTATTTCCAGTGTTCAACATTCCCACTTTTGGATGAACACAAACCTGAAGTTATTTCTAAAGATATCAGCCACCTAATAAATTCAAACTAGCATTCAGCATTTGGGTTGCACCGAGCACAGCTTTGGTCAGAGGTTCTCAGCATTTCCTCTCTTTTAAAAATCTACACAAGTGCTTTGTGACAAGAATATCCCGTCAATAAATGGGGATTTGTAGGTTTAAAATAGCACCAGCTGAAATAGTAGGCTAGCATCATATAAATGTTTTTGCACTTCAAATTCTGATGGCAGACATTTGGCCACTTACCACAGCCAACATTTTTCCAAGCCACTTACATAACACGGGATAAGAACTGGACTTAACGAAGAAATTTAAAATGCGTTTGACAACTAAAAATCATTACTTCAAAGAAGCAGAAAGAGACGTGCAAGCCGCTTTTCGCCCGCTTGGGCTCACAGCAGGAGCACCTCACGGCCGCAATGCCCGCGCAGCTCAGGCCGACGAGCAGCAGCGCCGAGCTCGCCGCCCCGTCCCGACGCGCAGCCAGCAGTGGGGCCGGCGGGTCGCCAGGGGGAGCCGCGGTCCCGCCGGGTCCGGGCGGCTTCTGCTGCTGCCGGGAGGGGGCTGGAGCAATGCTACCACGGAATATTTTCGAATGTCTGTTTTCAGCGACTTCTAATTTGTTTAAATAAAGTTACTCTTTGTTCTCATTTTTCTTACATTCATCAGGAGAGACTTTTTCCTAATAAGTTGATGACTTTGGTCCAGACTGTTTGATGAGATCACCTTTGAAACTTTACATAATACTGAATAGTTTCAGGCTTGATGACTTCTCGAGTCGAGATTCTCGTCAACAACACGGACTTCGTTTTCGTTAAAAGTTGTTTGGAACAAATGAAATCGTTCCAAATTACAGTGGATTTATTCAGAAAGAAAATTATGTCTTTTATCTGCAAAACCAGAATTAGAAGTCATTAGAGGGGGTTTGTGTATCCTATTCTGTTATTCTGCTTTTGGAAGGATCTTATCATTTGTAGAACTATCCAACTTTTTTTTTTTTAATGTAAAAATACAACCCTTACAGTTCTCTAGAAAAGATCCCAAAGATCACAGATGAGTAGCGTGGAGGTGTCTTCTGAAATTCTTCAGGGTTTTTCCCAACAAATTAACTTAAAAGTTAGTTATCAGAGGTGTTAATTGCCCTTCAACAGGCTGATTCTAAAATCTGCTGTCAACACCTGACTTCATAAATTAATTTCAGTGCTGGCTGTTTTGGAAGAAATGGCAGCACTGCTTACCTCACACTGCCTAAAGTGCTGGAAGGACTCCTGCCAAAAATCATCCAGCTTCACCTCTTCAGCATTAATACTTAACTTACTTCTTTCTGGCACAAAGAAACTTGGTCTTACAACCTCAGTCAGACCAATCTGGTGAAATGCTGTGGAGAACTTACCTTAGAGATAGTATCATCATGGGAGATAAAGTTCAGCAAAGTATTTTACCTAGGTTATGCTTAATTTGAAAGCCTGCATGTAATCTCCCAGTAGTTCTAGCTGCTTCCTAAATCTGTTTCCAATTCAGAAGCTCTGGATTTATTTTTTTCCTTTTTCATTTATTTATTTATTTGCTTGTTTTTGCGTAGATTGAGGCTGTAATTAAGACTGAGGGAACTGGAGAAATACAGTCCTAAATATATCAGAAGTATCAATAATGCAGTATGTTAATACTGGCTTTCACAAATATTTGTGGTACCTATGCAGCTGAAGTCTCTTTGAAGAGAGCACAGAAGAAACACCGGACAAAGCCTCTGCATGCTCTGTCTTTCTCAGCCACGCTGCCCACTGCAGTCAATCTCAATTTTTTGCAAATGCCAATTAACAGGTGTAAGAAATGTTGCTTCTTACCCAGAGACTGATGTCTACAAAACAGCGATACTATCTTGGCAATTTAGTCCGTAGCATTAATATCATGGTGTTTGAGCCCTTGGGGCCTGTGGAGTTTACAACTATGCTGTCAAGATCTCTTCATTGGGATAGTCCTTGAAGTCCTGCCAAGACGTAGGGGACTCCGGTGCTTTTATGTGCTCCCAAACACAGCTCTGGGCTCCAGGAGTCAACACTCTTGTCAGGCTGAGTGATGGTGTGAATCTCAACCCGCAAGCTGAGATTCCAGTGGGGAGTGTGACAGTGCATGCTTGCATGATGATGCCAAAGAAGCAGGTGACACTGGCTGATAGCTGCAAGGAATAGTAACTGGGTGGCTTCTTGTTACATATCCTCAGAACTTCACAGGATGGAATTAGAGAGAGAGGAACAGTTATAAAATGAGGTTACAAAATCCGGATGTCCTGATCAATTTGAGACAGTTGTAAGGTACCTAACACTGCATGCACAGGCAAGAACAACATTCAGGACTGGGTCAGGATCTATTTGCATCATATTTTGGCTAATCCAAGGATTAATCACATTGCAAGTCAATGAGCTGTTACACTCTTCCAGGCACTCCAGAGACTGCCTGGAGAGAAAAGAAGGGGTTGGTATGTCAAAATGGTGACAGAAAAAGGTGCATAGCAAATATGCTTTCCTTCTAATAAAAAGCTACATAGGACCAAAGTATTTCAACACAGCTTGAAAAGAAAAACAAGTAATAAAGGCAAAGTTTATTTCAGTCACATCTATAAAATCAGGAGAGTTAAATCAGTTCTGAATCTAGCCCTCCATACCTACAGTAAATGGAGAGCAAGAACAGCATTTGGAGCCTGAAGTGCTTAATTTCTAAAGTTCTCAGGCATTTCCAAAGCCTCCAAATTTAGCGCTACCTTTGCAACGTATGGCATTACCAACAGGTTTCTGGTCATTATGTACATTACTGCTGTTGTTAAGCCATGATTGTTAAGATAGCAGCATAGCTACTTCTCACCTGGGCCAGAACTTATGGGCTGGTCCAAACAAGTGGGACAAGTCACCCAAGTGTACTTACCAAGCCTGTGCCATATTTGAAGAGACATTTTATGTCTCAGTGAAGGAGTGCTCGCACAGGTGTTTATCGTGTCATGGCTTACATGCAGGGTGCTCACAGGCCATTACAGTTTGAAGGAAAAGGTGATTATCTGCTGCTGCACTGAAATGCATTCATGAGTTCATTCTGCATTTCTTACGTAGTCTCAGCCATACCCCCTACCACAAGTAAATAAGCTAAAATCTTTTAACCTAACCATGGAAGCTCAGGTGAATGACAAGTGCTTTTGCCACCTGTGTATCACTGTTTTGGTTTTTGGATTATTTATTCATGGGTAGCATTTAACTCTTTGGAGACCTTTGCCTGTATTAGCACCAACAGCCAGCTGTGCAGTCCCACAACAACGAAAGAGGCTGCTAGGCCACTTGCTGCTTTTGAAAAGATTTTCTCTCATGGTTCACCATTAATATAAGGCACAGTATGCAAATGAGACAAAAGTCAACAGCAGAAACCATATCTGAGAGGTGTCATTAACAGACATATTGTTCCTTGCTGTGTGCTGACCTTCAGGAATAACTGAATTGAGATAAGTGTTCATCTGAATGTTTGTAGTAAGCAAGGCTGATAAGCATAGCCAATCTCCTTTAAGATTCTATGAAATAAATCCACACTCAGGGACAGTTCTGCAATTTACTCAGTATCCTTAACCTCTGCTAGAGAAAGATTGTGATAATGAAACACTTTTGACAGGTTTGTCCAGACTCTTCTTTAATGTTCAGTACTGGAAGGTGCTGATCACCCTTCTGTTCCCTGAAAATAGCAAGTGTTCTTTTAAATTACAGGTTTGGATCCAATATGCTGTGTTCTCTGCTAAGATTCATTCTGAGCTTGATACTGCAAGATATTGCCTATTTACTAGAAGCCTATAGTCAAAAGACAGATTTGACAATGACAGATTTTGACAAAAGACAGATCAGACAATATGCTAAAGATCCTTTGTCCCTTGTAAAATGGAGGTCATTAGAAAAGCAATTTTAAATTGTGATGTCTTTTTAATAATGTAATAAAGCAAAGCTGAATTCGCCTGTCAAAGTGTTTCTTCCATGAGGCATCATGGAAATTGATCAAATTATAAATGTGAACTCAAATATGTATTGTACGAGTCAAGGATAATTCAAGTTATACTATGGTTGGGTACAGACAGCCTTTAAACCCCCTTTAAATTGTTAAAAGAGTCTGTCCCTCTGTCACATGGTTTCTAACGAAACAATCACATCATGGCAGACCCAAAATAGAAATACTGATACTGGTTCTCTGCAAAGGAAAAGGAGGCAGCTCAACAACCTCTGCTTGTAAAATTTTGTGTTCGTAGTAAATACACGTAGGCTGATTGCAAAATAATAGCTTTCCTCAGTAACCATCAAGACAGGTTAAATTTATAGGATTCAAATCTCTTTCAGTGTTTTCAGCTCCTCAGCACTCTTCGAGTTGGAAGGATGAATTTACAAATTGGCAGTGTTAACTAAAACCCAGTCTTCCAGAGATCAAGTGAACAGAACATTTGGCCTCACTGATACCTGTCCATGCGCTCCTGGAGTCGCAATGCTGATGCCCACACAAAAGAGCTGCCATGCTACCAGGCAGCACTGCCTCTTTCTATTGTATTCTCGGGTTACCTCTATGATTGCCCACAGCAGCTCCCAAGCTTGAATGCATCTCACCTACCTGCTTTGTTTTTGTAATAAAAAAAATACACGGATCAGAGCTTCATCCTAAAGGAAGGTTGTACTTAATTTGTTTCCTTCCAAATTTAAAGTATTCTATACAGAAAACATCTGTTCATTGTTTTGCTGTTTTTTGAAAGGTGCTTGCTGAGCAGTCTAGTTGGGCCCTGAAATCCCTTTTATGTCCTCTTGGGAGTATAGATATTTGTTAATATGTTAAAAGCCCTCCCTTAAATTTCATGATCTCTAGCTGCTGCATTGTTCTCAGTGAATGATACAGAATTCAAAATTAGAGAAGAAAAGCAAAACCAGCAGCCCGTTTCCTAACACAGTACTACTAGTGTGAATAGCAAATTCTTTTGGCCTATGTTGGCTGTGACCAGCTATCTGTTCCACTGCCTTGCCTGTGTGGATCATAGTCTTGGGCAGACACCTGCTGCTAAAACTGCTCGGTGTATGGTGTGTTGACACCATCCCAATGGCAGTGGGTAAACGATACGGCCACCCACAACCACCTGTTCTGCCCACATGGCAGCCTGCTACCGAGGCGGCCTGCAGGGACACAGTGACCACCTCCAAACAGCACTGAGTGCCTTCTGGAACAGGGCATGAGGGCATGTCTGCCTGTCATTAAGTGGTCAGAGACACCACTCTGCATTTCAGGTAAGTTTATAATACAACCCAGACCCTTAAAAATATGTGTGCCACAAGCTTGGAAATGCAAATGAAATTCTCTGAAGAAAAGCCTGTAAGGCTGGAGAAAACATGGTTAATTTCCTTTTAGGGTCCTGGTTTGGTCTTAATTGTCTTCCCACACTGCTTTGTAAGACATTATTTAGAACTGGTGTTCTCCTGACAACCAGAGCAGAGTAAAGCTGCGATGAGAAGATAGTGAATTTGAGACACAGACACTGCTGTTTCCGCCTTAAAATCCTTCAGATATTCTCTCTATCAAGAGAAGCAGAAAAGCCATTTCCTTATACACATGAAAGTACTGTGACACTCTCCCACATCATTTCAAATGTGCTCAGATACAGGGCAAACTTGTTCCCAACATTAGGGCATAGCCCAGAAAAATGTTTTTACTCAGCTTTGTCACTGCTACCGTTCAGATGTACTTCTGAATCTAGGTGGAAAATCCACCTTGCTAAGTCTATATCCCCACAGAAAAAGTTTTCAGTATTCTGTTTAATTAAGAATTATATTTTAGAAGAGCCAGTACTGTGAACAATTAATTTTTTTATAAGCTTCATTGACCTTGTATCATACTTTGGCCTCTATATAAGAAGAGAATGGAGTATGAATGTATATTTACTTCCAAAATGATTAGGCTCTACCTTCAGATACTTCCAGTTGCAGCTCCACTATTTTCCAGATACAAATATGCAGTTTTTCTTGTGCTGTCATAGGTTGATATGTGAACAGGGAAAGGAAAGCTGAAAGCCGAAAGTGAACTAGAAAGTGATGAGGGGGAGTTGAGGACATCAGGAAGTTGCCTCTGATGATTGTAGCAGTGCACTGCACTCTTAAGAGCGAAACAAAGTATTTTGGGATATCTTTTATTCAACAGCTGTTCCTAAAGTTTGAAATGCTATCCTTAGCCAAGATTTCTTTTCATCCAGCTGTGGCTGAGTCTTTGTGAGGCAGTATTAACCAGGGAGAATCATGTTACTGCAATTACAGTGGCTGACAGTACTTCCTCTGTGCAGGTGTGCAAGGTGCTCCTTTGAACCTGTCCAGCCCCAGCTCACTGGGACTCTGCCTTCCCTTAAGTGCTGGAATAATCCTGAATTTTAACCTTCTCTATGATTAGGTTAGGACTAAGGGATTTTCTGGACTAAGAATTTGGTTTGGGAAGCAGCCCGGCAGCTGCAGAATCTGTGATCTTCAGGTCGTATTAGCCATTACCATCATAGAGAAATGGTCATCTGATGGAGTAAGAGTTTGCTTTAGGGTACTGTGGAGGGGAAGTTACTTTCTTCTTACCAGAAAAACCTGCCCTAGTGCAACCTTGCAGTTGCCAACACAACAAAATTCCTTTGCTTTCAGAGCCATATGATGTTTAACACTTTCAGACTGGATTTGTTCTCCACACAATCTGCTAACAGCTAACACAGAGCAGGAATGCAACATCAATCATATGCTTCCTCTATAAGATGCCTAGATCAGACTTCTGATAAAATACATGCTTTGTTGCAATCAAACTCAGCACTTAGCTTGTTAGGCAGTCAGGTCAGGAAAACAATCTGACTGCAAAGATGGTAAGAGCAGCCTGGAACATGACTGGAGGCAGCCTCTAGGCAAGGCCATGAGGTTAGAATGCAACTGAAAGAAGAAGAGGCAACATATTCTCTGTGTAAAAACAAACTGACAAACAAGAAAAACCCTCCATTTGTATCACTGAAAAGGCAAGATATTGATTCTTTTTATGCATCCAAATGAGTATGAATCAAGCCTCTTATTTATCTAGCTCTGAATTATTACTGTGTGTCATCTATGATGTGTAGTTTGGCTGTGGGAGGACTTTCAACTCTCATTTCTTAGAAAATAAATGAATAATTTAAAAAGCCACACACACACATACCAAAAAAAAAAAAAAAAAAAAAAAAAGAGCAAAAAAAAAAAACCCACCTAATTCAATTTTCCTAATTCGATTCAGAAATTTGCATTCAGTTCCCAGAAGTGTTCTAGCTTTCAGATTTAGAAAATAAAGAAAGTGTTTGAGCTTTGGAAATTCCCTACATTATTAATTTAAACAGATGCAGAACACAGTAATCATCACAAGTGCTAAAACACTCATGAAAATGGTATTTTATGAAAAAAAAATATGTATTGAAGGATACCAATGGACTAATCCCTGCAAAGTGCACATGCATCACCACAAATGACTTTTTATTCTTAGGCCACAGTTCTCAAAAGAACTCGTGTGGGCATTAATGATTTCCCCTGCAGTATGTGCTGTTAAATTATCACACAGACACCATGTTTATCCATGTTGAATAAAAAATCTCTGGGCAAGTCACATCCAAGAATCTACAGAATTGATGGTAGGGACTTTTTTCCATTCTAGAATGAATCTAGAGAATCTACTATCTGCAATCATGCTTGTCTGGAATAACCCCAGACTGGTAAAGTTAATGCATTAATGCACAGACACTGTACAAATGCTTAGGTCTCTTGTAAAACTACTGCTGTGATTTTCAGACATGTTTGATTCTTTCTAAGATATACAGCAGGTACCAGTCACACTTAAGGATATCGGGTCCATGAAAAGTCAAAACATGCGTTAAATAGAGATGTTGACTTTTTGTCTGACACTATGGATGACACAAGCAGCCAGATCACTAAGTGAATAAACAGAGCTTTTTATTTTTCCTGCAGCTATGTGAGCTGTAGTTATTTCTGACACACCTGCAAAGCCTCTGTGGAGCTTAAAATAAGTGTCTCACAGAGAAAGTTTGACTTAAACACACTTTTGCATGTGGAATCAGATTTTGGAAGAGATGGGCCAACAGTGCTATTAGAAAGACATGCCAAAGAACTGTAAGCTTGTATATGTACCAGTTAACATGAAATCCCTTGTTCATTGGCAAAAGTGTATGTGTACATTTCTCATAAAAACCAGGGCTGTGTATTAAAGCAGACAAAACCCGGGTGCAGATCTCTTTGCTCTCTATTTCTGAGAATGTTTAGATTAAAAGAGGGAATCCCTACTTTACCTCATTTTCTATTCCATAAGTAAAATCATCATCACTTGCATGAAGACAAGTAATATAGCAGCAGCTTCACTGTCCACACTAACAAACCCTGAATAATACTGATACCATTCCTTGTGGATGAGATGCTGCTCTAAGAGCCATGTGCCTGCATGTTACAGTACTCCTTTCCAGCACAATTCCTGGTCAAGCATGGGCATTGGGTTGAACCCAGTTTGGGAACAGTTGCTTCTTCTCTTTCACTAACCAGCAATCTGAAGGAATAAACAAAGCCAAAAGAAGCTGAATTTATCATATTGGACTGCCTTTTTTTCCCCAGTATGCCAAAAAATGTACCAGGGAGGCCCTCTTTCTAAGGAAAGATTGTCAGCCAATATATCTCAAAAAATCTGGTGCCAGACAAATCTTTTTTTTTTCCTGTCATGAAAGAGAAAATTCCCTTTGGATTTGCTTATTACAGAGGCCAACTGACTTTACTTGTAGTAAGATGTAAAAAGACATTAACACGTGTATTATTCAGCTTTTTCAGATTTTCTTATTAGGTAACTGTTAACTAATTTTTTTTTTTAATTATTTTTTTTAACCCAGCAAAGCCTGTGAGAAGCAGTTTGAGCAAACAGGAGCACTTAAGCTCATACAGACACAGGAGCATTTAAGCTCATACAGACATGGTGAAAATGCTGCTGATTCTAATTCCCATATCATCAGATAAAGATGTCAGCCAGGAACTTTAAATGTGCAGTTTCTCCATTTTCACTTTCATACCTTACAGAATAGTCTATGGGTATTGTCAGAATCAGAGGTGAAAGGGGACAGCCAAACCTAGACGTGGAGTAAGCTGCAGAATTGCAACCTTTCCAACAGGCAGCCTGTGACTTTGTCCTCTGCCCACCCCTAAAGCATTGAGCAGTATGTATAAATGTCAGGTCTCCAAGAGTTTCATCTAGTGCCAGCTGAAACCAGTGGGAGCTCTGCTGTCATTACAGACCAAATGCCCTGTGTAGGAGTAGTTTAAAGCAGAAAAAAAAATAAAAATAAAAAAAAGAATACAATCTACCTCTTGTCTCCCCCATTTCAGTATAGCCTGGCAATGACCCATCTTCATGGGAGGCAAGCAGTGCTGTCTGTGAGATCAAACTTCTCGTGACTGAAGACGGACAAGAAAAGGAAGGCTTGAGCCAACTGTAATATTCTTTCCACAGCACTTTTACCTGTCTTCCAAAGTGTCTGTTACTAGGAACTTGGAATTTTCATAACAGCTGGATAATGGGCAGTGGGTGTTTCTGTGGGGACATATTGAGATTTCAGAGATTAATGTGTCATTTTACTATTTCCATTCTGATATCTCTATGCTGATAAATGCTTGGTGATTGTACCATCCCATTAGTAATATTTAATACTGTAAACCTAGGCTTTTGGGAGACATAAACCATTTTAAAATTGAATGTGACCAATAAAATGTTCTCTGGGCATTTTTCCAATGCAAACACTCTCCAAGCACACTATCAAAATATAGCACAGAAAAGAGCTACTAGATACTTCTTTTATAATCAAGGGCAAGAGATATGAGCCTTTCGGCACAGTCTTTTATGAACATACACCAAGATGAACATGCAGATATTTCTGATTTCAAATAATATTACAACATGAATCAGTAATATTTGGAGGAGCTTCTTTAAATCTTCCCATCAATGTTGGACTGAATCTTTGGCAGATGGAATGGTCTTTCTTATATCACTCTGTTCTGGCAAATTCTGTTCCTCTCATCTATAAAAGAGGACATTGTTTCCTTCGAAGAAAATTCAAGTAAAGTCCAATGAGCAGTGAAAACAGCTGAATAGGACCGGGGAGCTGGGGGGGAGTTGTATCTCTTTGACACAGAAGCCCTTCTTTTACAAGTACAAGGCTGAGATGAGTTAGTCACTAGCCTGATGAAGTCAATCCCTGTTCCAGTACACTTTCTCCAGGGTCACCCAATGAGTCAATAAGGAAACTAGGCTGAGAAAATAGGAGTCCCATCATCCTACAAGAGCAGTAATTCCACTATATTTATTCAGGCTCTCGTGACTATTGAGACCTTTTTTTTTTTTTTTTTTTTTTTTTTTTGGAAAACAGCAGGCTGCCCAAACCAGGCAATGTTTGAGACCTCATACAAATTAAGATATGTAACAAGTCAATGTCAGCAGACAGGGAACAGAGAGGTGGGAGTTCTGCAAAGAGGTGGGAGTTCTGCAAAGAACTTTGGGAAGGGCACAGAAATTCAACCAAGACTTGTGATGGACTTTAACATTTAAACATTTGCTGAAGGGAGAAAGGAAAAAAAAAAAAGATTCAATCCCCAAATGAATGGGACTAGAATGTGACCCCAGGAAAGGTCACTAAAGCACAGAGGCACTTTTCCACTCTGTTTGCTTTAGGCACTAGAATGCAATCAGGATGCTTGGCAGCTCAGAGCTTCTACAAGCACCTTAGTAGCATTACATTTAGATGTATATATCCTGCTGCCTTATGTCTCAGCCATAACAGGATCTTTTCTGTGCCCTGAATAAACAAAACCTGATCTTTTCCCACATAATTCCTATTTCAATAGAAAAAACACTGGTCTTGACTTCAGTAAGCCACTTTCCTCTATATATGGGCAGGGGCATGCAAAATGGTGAGCTTCTTGTGGACACAATTTGAGCTCTGGACAAAAAATGACACAAACAGGAGCAGAATTATTCAGCTGTGCACTGTAGAATCACTCCACTGTGAACTTCAAAAAGAGGAGCAAGTGCTTTGAAGCAGCCCAAAGAATCCTGCAAAGCACTGGCCACCACACACTGATCATAGTACCAGTGAGATCTGATGGTGATAGTGAAGGTGATGGGTATGGAGATGAGATGGAGTTAGCTTAGCAAGTCATCTGCATTTTGCCAGTTCAAGTAGCCAATTTTTATCTTCTCCCCTCATTTACATTCCTTTACAGTCATGTAGGGTTATTACTTGAAGGTACAGTAGAGTTTGTTGCTCTAAGCTCTCAACAAATACAGTTTAAGAAACACCACTGATGGTCTAGAGTATAGAATGCAATAAGAAAGCTTTCACAGATTCTAAGGCCAACTAATGAATGCCTACAAGTTTGTGTATCATTACAGGATAATTAAAAAAGGAAAAAAAATGCAATAATGTAACCATTAACAAAGAACTGTTGCCAGTCTGGAGAACCATTGCTATAATATAAGCAGTCCTGCAGACACTAATATATTGGTCATGACTCATTTTTGTTTCCAGATGAATGACTAAATTGAGTACTTTCAGACAGGTAGGTCTAGCTAAACATAGAATCATGGAATTATAGAATGTCTTGGATTGCGAAGGGCCTTATAGATCATATGATTCCAAATCCCCAGGCATAGGAAGGGTTGCCTTCCACTAGGTAGATCACGCTGCCCAGGGCCACATGCAACCTGACTTTGAACCCAGTATGGAGCATCCACACATTCCCAAGGCAACACGTTCCAGTGCCTCACCACCCTCTAAGTGAAGAATTTCCTCCTAAAATCTAATCTGAATCTCTCCTCTCTTAGTCTAAAACTGTTCCCCCTTACCCTATCACTATCAGAGTGATAAAGATCTGGCAGATTCTTCAAACCCACATGATTCTAGGGTGATCAGACCTCCTCATGTCCAAATGTTACTCTTTTAGGAAGGTCTCTTTACAGCAGCTGGTGGATAAGGATGTCAGGAGAAAGGCAGACCTGTTCATTCTCCTTTTCATATTTTTGCCTAATACAGTATACTATCCTTTTAAGATAACCCACGCGTTCTATCTATTCAGGTAGTGGAATACTCTGACTTGGCATCTGCTGTTAAAATTCAATAACAGTTTCCTCTCCTGTGTGCATACATCATTATTCAATGAGGTGGCTTCTTAATTCCTAATTCCATGTCCTCTTTCATGACCCATAAACATGAATTGACTTGATGACTGATATAACCCTTTTCCAGAAGTAGGTGTTTCCAGTCCTGACCTCATGCAGTCTCTTCCTGCCTTCTTTTAAAGCAGGACTTTGAAAGCCATTCTAGCATTAGTACTACATAGGGTAGTGCAGTTGGGGTGATCTTGCCACATGCAGGAAGAGGTCACATGAGGAAGTTACTTACCTTGTTCCCCACTCCTGAGGACAGTTTCCAGGAATGAGGTGAGCTCAGTCACAATCCAGGCTCAGAGTGTTCTGCAAAACTACTTCATGGTAGAATAAACCCAATTAAAAACTACCCGTCAAACACAGCTTTGTACAGATTGGCTGCGACTCAGACAGTCCTAAAGCTGGTTTTAAAAATCTATTTTCAGAACTCGAAAGTAATGATTTTAAACCTAGGGACAATGTCAAATGGGGACTGATTAGCAGAAATTCGCCACTGATTTTGGAATGTAATTGCCTCATATCAGTAGAGGTTAATTTCAGTTAAATAGATCATACTGATATCCTTTGAGACTGGGTAAACTGATCCAAGATGAAGCTGCCAGTTCAGTGATTTAAAATTAGAGCAATATCCTCCCTTCTTCAGGGCCCCCAACATCATTCTTGCTGCCACATGCTAACCCTGCTGCAATCTGATGCTGTACTCAGCTGAGAATTGCTGTAATCAAGTGGGAGGCAACCAGAGCACAAGCACCACTGCTACAAAAGTCAAAAAGGATTTGTTAATTACCCCCAAGATGAACAAACACAAGAGTCCATTTCCATGGCACCTTGAAGGCACTGTGCATATCTAGGTATCATCATTTCTTTGTAGGACAGGAATATGCCCTCTCTTAAAGAAAAGAGAATTCTCTAAAAGAGTGCAATACAACTGCAGCAAGCAGCTCTTTAACATCTGGGCAGGCAGGCACCAAAGGGCTGATACAGGACCACAGCTGTGTGTTGCTCCCACATGAAAGGCTAATGCCATTTCCTGGTCAAGAATTCCATTACAAGATGAAATTAAATCTGATAAGGCATTATCTGGTAAAACACTCTTGAACAAAGTGGAGTTTCTGGAGTTTAGGGGCTCAAAAGTACCTTCAAGATGGACTGGGTGTAAAACAGTTCTGGGCAGCTCTCTGGTGGACCTTTTTGTTACCTGTGTGTTTTAAGTAGTTTTTTAGAACAGGCATTCTAAAATTAGAAAAAGACATATAGACAAATGACATGCCCACTATACCAATAACTAGCTATTATCCAAATGTCAAGAAATTCCAAATTTGAAGTCAGGTCTGCACACAAGCAATCCCAATTAATATTCACCTTTGGTTTTCCCTTCATTAAAACCAGATAGCTATAGAAAGAGGTGAAATCTAAAGCACACTCAACTATTATCCTGTTAACTATCATTAACAACCCAACTGTCTGAAAAGCTCTTTCTCAGGCTCGTGATGATCTTATTCTCAGAGGACAGTTCTAGTGCCCTTCTTTTCCATCACATAAAGCCCATATCCCCTGCTTTTCACTGTCTGCTCATCCCTGTCCAGAAAACCAGCTCTGCCCATCCACAAGTAAAACAGCACGTGATTCTGCATATTTACATGTTAAAACTCCTAGCCAGGACAGAAAAGGCTCTTGGATAAAATTTGGATGCTTCCTCAGTGGGACAAAAAAATTTTTCTTTTAAAAGCCTGAGCTCAGCATCCTGCATCTGTGTATTTGTACATCATACAGCAGAGACAAATCTGGGGCGCACTAAGAAGAGCATGGCCAGCAGGTCAAGGGAGGTGATTCTTCCCCCTCTACTCTGCCCTGGTGAGGCCACATTTAGAATACTGTGTCCAGATCTGGGCTTCCCAATTCAAGAAAGACAGGGATCTCCAGCAGTCAGCCACAATTCAATTATCTCTTCTAACCCTTGCAGTTCTGTGAGTTTGTGATCTAAGTTCTCCCCAGGTATATTAGACCAGCATATCACAGAACCCCCTGGCATTCAGAGACTCTTTCCATTTCCTGCTGTCTCAAGCTGTCCTTAAGCTCTTTCTTTGAGAGCTGCATTCCAGTGCAGTCTGGCATGCTCTCAAGGTGGCATAATACAGGTTTGCTTCACTAAGGTCTGAGACACACTTTAATCCAGAGTTCACTGTTCCAGTGCACCAAAGGTTAAAAGGCAATGAAAGACTGTGTCACATACACTAGAAAGAAAATCAGCAGTCACTCATTGTCATGGTTTTGTGATTTTTTGTTTTTGGTATTCCACATTGTAACATAATGTAGATCACTGGGAGTTAAAGGATTAACGCTCCAGTTTTGGGTACCTGTCCCTGTACATGGCAGAAGTTATGGGATCTGGCCCTTCCTGGTTGTGCAATCTCTTACTGCCTTGCAGGGGGTGTTGGAGGGTGCTTTCCTTGCAGTACTAAGCTTTTTAGATTTGACTCAGTCTCAGGAGCTCTCTCTCTCATATTTTATTTTATTTATTAATTTCAATTTCAATTAGATTGTATTATATTATGTTATCTTGCATTCCGATATCATAGTTAGTAAAATAAGTTTTCCTCCATAGATTGTTGCCGCTGTTTTTTTTCCTTGAGCCCAGCTCCCATCTCCCTACCCCTTTTCTCTTTTCCTTCTCATTTAGTGGGGCTGGGGGGGCCCAGGGGCCTACTGCCACCATGTCACGGGCATAAATCAATCTAGTTAGCTCTGTGACACTCCCATACTGTTGATACGGAGTCAGTCTCTAGGTTAGCTTACCCAAAAGTCCATCCAGCTTCTTAAATGATAAGTAGCAGCCCATTTTCAATGATCAGAGCTAATTGCCCACTGGCAATGAGAGATAAATCACTTGTCTTCTCCCCTCTCCCTATCTAGAACTTGTAAACCACAAGCATTTGCTTTTATACTCTGCATCATTTTTAGGGAGGCAGTTTTAACTTTCTCCATACTTCTTTAATGTTAGATCCTCAAAACATTTATTATTTATCTCTGTTCCACATGTTTTCCACTTTGCCCAAATTTGTTTCCCACATTCCTTTAAAATTCTTATTTTTAGATGATTTCTGGTCCCCTATTGATAAGAATACAAGAAAAACTATTCAGAGCAGCAGCTGTGGAGCAAGATAAACAGCACCTATTCTCACTTAAAACTTTACTAAGTTCATTTCAAAGTCCCTAGACTCAGTTCTACTACCACGGAGATATATGCATTGCAGTCATTACAATATAAATCTGTTCTCAGTGAAAAGTCTGATGGAGAGACATATGAATCCTGGGCGTATGAGGACACACTTACAGGATTGACCCTGAGGGGTTTCAAAAGAATTAATGCTGTCACTGGATTGAAAACTCTGTTTTATGCTAGTAGCACATAAAGCATCTCACTGCTCTGTGTGGTTGTCTGCAACTTATCAATAAGTATGCATTACTGTGCATATTTTACATTAGTGACTGTCATTCTCTCAGTTCAGCATGCACATTACTGGCTTGTGCTGCAAGAGGTATCTGTTGTTTAACAGAGTTGTTAGCAGCCATCTGAGAAATGATCACATCCTTATAGCTCTTTTGTTCTGTAGACGCTAAATGGGATGAAATCATAGAACAGAAGTAGGAAGATGGTAATCTTTCCATACAGCTTACATTTAAAAAAAAAATAATATTTTATATTAATTTTAGCTTACAGTACTTCAGGCTTGCTACTTCCTTCAGCTACAGATGATGAGGAAATTTTGTTCTCCCAGACCTCCCAGACCAATCCAATGCCAAATGGAAGTAATTAGGAAGGAGAAGCAGTCAGAAATCCAACATTACATCTGAAATGATGTAACTCATAGAGGAACTGGGCATTTCTCAAAGCGTCCCCAAAGCAGTCTGGGTAACAAAATTCTGCTTTCTTCAAATGGTATCAGTTGAAAGCAGATGGTGCTGAAGGTGTCTTTGAGGGAAAAGTATTTCACTCTGAGAATGAAACAGTCTAGCCATAGATATGGGTCATCTGCAGTGCCAGAAGCATGAACTATCAGCTGCATATATCACAGCCTTTGAGTATAGATTGGGTCCATTTCATTTGGATGGGCCAGGGCTAACACTCAGAGACACCACTTATCATTTGCAGAGCAGCCCAGCAAGGCTATGTGGAGGTGGAACCAAGCACAAGCTGGTGCTTTGTCCCAAGAAACACATGTAATGGGACACTTGCCCTGTGCAGCCTGGTGGTGCACCTTTCTCTGGATGCACCACATTTGCCTAAGGTGAGCTCCAGTCAAGCAGTGGAGCTGTGCCAACCTCAACAGGATGTTTTGCTGAATACGGTCACATCCCAGCCAGACCCTACTGGTGTGCAGTTGTGTGTTCCTCTCTCACACCTGTGGATGTGCAAGGAGTGACTACTCAAAAGTGCAGGTCCTTTACCTAGGAAAGGATGCTCTGCTCTTCGGCTCTACTTGTGTGCTATTTCTGAACACTAGTGGACCAGTTATTGTGATGGAGATATTTGAATTTCAAGTATGAATATTTCATTGACCATCTTCTGACAGTAACATCTATGATGGCTCTTTATCAAGTGTTGCACTCCAGTGCACAACTAAACATGCTAAATTCAAGAGGCAACAGATTACACACTGGGGAAATCTTCAGAGAGTAAAGGCAGTATCTACTTACTTGAACTAAGCAGTCTGAGCACGTACACATGAGAAGAGATAACGATATTAAAGAGTTAATACAAACCAGTTAGGATACTATTTTTGGATTGCCCTCTGTGAAGAGAGAGCAGATTTTCCCAGCACATCAATGACCTTCTCTTGCCCACACGTATCTAAGGCTGTGCGCAAGTCTAAGCTCATGCAAGTTATCACTGGAGCCTTTAAAAAGCCCGTATACCCAAACATTATGTGGAAGATGGGACACTAAAAGGAAGGAGTGAAGGATTTTGTTAACCAATTCATCACTAACACTGCTTTGGCATGTACTGGTGACACAAGATAATAAAATTTGTACAGCGCTGTTTTATGTCAGAGGAATTTACTGCTTGAGAAAGCTGCCGTGGGAACAACTCTGAAGAGACCTGATCACAAGAGCGGTGTCCACAGAGCCGTGCAGGAGCCGTCAAGGCTTCAGCAGCCACAGAGCCTCACCGCAGAGCCTCACCACAGGCGGGGTGAAAACTGCCACCTGCCTCTGTTGGGCGCAGGGAGTAGGCAGCCTGCTAGTGACAAATGAGGTGCTAGCTCTGAGGAACAGGCTGGGATCAAGTACAGTGTCATTAATTCGAGCACTAACATAATTGCTCAAGTACTATCATACATTAGCAGTTTTCAGCAATTACCATGAAGTTTGATGTTCTGAGGTGAAAAGTCTGATGGTTATATCACAGCAGAGTGGTGATTCACATCAGCTCTTTATGAAGCAGAGACTATTGATGGGAGTCTGCCACAGGATAATGTTTTTAAATACATCCATTCTATCACAGAGACTACTGTAAAAAAAAAATGGCCTCCATTTGTTGGTATTTCCAGAAATCATTATTCAGAACTAGCTGAGGAGGTTCCATATTCTGTTTGTAGAGGATATAAGCAGCATTATCCAGCAACCCCACTGAATGCAGAGTCCTTTAAAAGATTTGAAGAATTAATTGTATGAAGAAAAACAATTCTCCCTCTGCAAAATTGTGCATACTGAGTAAATCACATTGTTTGGTGACTCATTTTGAAATCTGCCTGGATAACAGATGCAAAAGACTTTCAGCGCTGGGAGCTTCTCTATCGTAACCCACAGTGGGTGGCAGCAGAGGCCCAGCAGACAGGGTAAAAGCAGCCTAACTCACCAAGATGTTTATATCTAGACAAGCAGATGTTACAAAGGGTGACTTTTCAAGTTGTTTTGTTCAGTTATTTTTATTAACAACAACAAAAAAAAAAAGCAAAAAACCAGCTTTGTTGTAACTAAAACAAAAGAGAAGACGGAATGAGTTGACAAACACATTTTTGTTAAGATCCTGGCCACAGATGTCCATATACTTGCAGCAAGATGCCTAACAGTCAAATTTATTTGAGTAAAAGTACATACTGCAGAGGCTTGAAATAGATGGCGCCTGTTATGCAACATCAGGTATTTGTTTTTAAACTGCTTGCTGTTTCATGCAGCCTGCAAAATATTCAGCCTTGACAAGAATGCTATAGATGGCAATGATAAAAATTGTCTCAGTGAGGACAACTGATAAGGTCATCTCTCTAGCAGGAGATCAGGTAGCTGCTATCAGATGTTATGAAATTATTTCTGGGTCTTTTCAGAATGATACTGAGATTTTAATGATAGTTCTTCCCAAGGTATCCCTATCTCAGAGCACCTGTTAAAGGGAAACCTTCATTAATCTCAGACTCCATAAAAAGCAAATTCTACTTTGTAGAACTTTGTAGAGCTGAGAGCACAGAGGTAACCATTTTTGACGCACATTTCCCTTCAGGTTTCATGATCTGAAGTTTCTGACTTTTTGAATGCCTTTACTCCATTTTGAACAATACCTGGCCTCATCCGTCTCATAGAAATGCAGAGGCAGACTTTTATATTTTCACAAAGGACAAGGTAAAGGCACTGTCATTTCCTTCAGCCAGTCCTTTGGCTGGAAGCCAATGCCCACCATAGCATGGGTGCCTCAGGCCCAGCGCTGCCACCAGGAGAGGGGAGAGGTTGTCTGCTCTATGCTTGCAACCTCATCTCCAGCACTGAGTGCAGGTTTGGGTGCCACAATATAAGGACATACAATTATTAGAGAGTGTCCAAAGGAGGGCTGCAAAGACAGCAAAGGGACTGAAGGGGAATCATAGAATCACCGAATCATAAAATCATAGAATCATAGAACTGCTCAGGTTGGAAAAGACCTCAAAGATCATCAAGTCCAACTACTGTACTACCTTAACTAACAACCCTCCAATAAATCATATCCCTGAGCACCACATCCAAATGGTTTTTCAACACATCCAGGGATGGTGACTCAATCACCTCCCTAGGGAGCCTATTTCCAGTGCTTAACAACCCTTTCTGTAAAGAAGTGTTTCCTGTAGTCCAACCTAAACTTACGCTGATGCAACTTGTGGCCATTTCCCCTCGTCCTGTCACCTGTCACCAATGAGAAGAGACCAATCCCATTCTTGATGCAATCAACTTTCAGGTATTTGAAGAGGGCAATAAGTCTCCCCTCACAGAATCACAGAATGACCAGGGTTGGAAGAGACCTCAAGGATCATGAATCTCCAACCCCCCTGCCACAGGAAGGGCCACCAACCTCCACATTTAATACCAGATCAGGCTGCCCAGGGCCCCATCCAATCTGGCTTTGAACACCTTCAGGGACGGGGCATCCACAGCCTCTCTGGGCAGCCTGTTCCAGCACCTCACCACTCTCTCCATAAAGAGCTTCCCCCTGACATCCAACCTAAATCTTCTGTCTCCCAACTTAAAACCATTTCCCCTTGTCCTGCTGTTATCTACCCTTTCAAAGAGTTGATTCCCCTCCTGTTTGTAGGCTCCCTTCAGGTACTGAAAGGCTGCAAAGAGGTCACCCCGCAGCCTTCTTTTCTCCAGGCTGAACAAGCCCAGCTCCCTCAGCCTGTCTTCGTAGGGAAGGTGCTCCAGTCACCTGATATCTTCGTGACCCCTCAGCCTCCTCTTCCCCAGACTGAACAGCCCCAGTTCCTTCAGTCTCTCCTTGTAGGGCATATTCCCCAAGCTCTTCACAAGCCTTTTTGCCCTTCTTTGGACCTGCTCCAGCACCTGAATGACCCTTCTGAACTGAGGTGTCCAAAACTGAACGCAGTACTTGAGGTGAGGCCACAACAATGCTGAGTACAGGGGCAGGATTACTTCTCTAGTCCTACTCACCACACCATTCCTGATACAAGCCAAGGTGCCATTGGCCTTCTTGGCAACCTGAGGACACTGCTGGCTCATATCCACTGCCAGCTGCCCATCAATACACCAAGGTTCCTTTCCATCAGGCAACTTTCTAGCCACTCGTCCTCGAGCCCATAGGGTTGCCTGGTGTTGTTGTGACCAAAATGGAGGATCCAACACTTGGCCCTATTGAAACTCGTACAGTTTACCTTGGCCTATCTCTGTGACAGTGACAGGGCCCAAGCGAAAGGCATGGAGCTGTGTTAACATAAAAAGTGTTAACTATCAAACATCAACAATAATCTAAAGAGAAATACCACGTCTTCCTAAAAAACTCTTTTTGCATTAAAAATCCATCAGCAAACCGTACAGACCTAGGTCAATTAAAATCCACTGGAGTAGAAAACTCAAAAGAAAATGTGACCTGAATTCACTAAACATCTTGTCTTTCAATGTGGATACCATCTACACTAGTAAAAATCATCTTATACCAGAATAAAGCATATTGTTGTTGTTGTTGCTGTTTTTTAAGTAAATAACAGCAATAAAGTTACCAGTAAAACTGGGACCATAATGTGTTTGAAATTCTGTAGGACAACTCCCAACTCCCAGTACCTACATATCTGGTGAACACAGCTTTAATTCATATAGTGCATTTGGAGGTGACTTTGTGGAAATTATGCTGTCAGTATGACTGGAGGAAAAAGTGGATTTAAAATGATTTATATTCTGACTGTTCTTCTGGCTTTTGAGACCACAAATCACAATAGAAATTCAATTCATTTGTAAAAATGAACACTTTGAACATTGCTTTTTTAATTTTGTTTTGTTTTGTTTTGTTTAAAACTCTCATCTTAAAAGTTTTATGGTAGAAAAAACCAGCAACTTCCAATCTGTTGCTTGACTACTTAGGACATAGGTGCCATCAAAGCCTCACATTCTTTTTTGATTGCTTAAACATGTACCTCAGATGAGTTTATTGGTGAAACCTAGGCTTTAATATAGCTATAAATTAAAAATAAGAAATAAAATGACAGTTTCCTCCAACAACAGAATGTTAACTTAATCTACTAACTGAACTATTTTCCTTTCGAGCCTCTCTGTTTAAATTTGTGCACATAGGCTAAAAGGACAAAGTTGATGGAGATAAGAGAACATAAGGAGAGAATTTCAGTTAAGACTCATGAGTTAAATTGGAGTAGAGATCAACTGATGATAAACGAGTTAACAAATGGATTTTTGCAAAACATATATATATTACTAAGCTGTCTCCCAACTGCAGGATCCATGGCACTTGACAACGTAAGGAATCTCGGGCTCAGATCTTTCTGGAGCTGCTGCAACCTCGCGAACTTTGTGCTCAATCAAAAGAGGAGTAAGTTTTCAAAACTAAACAGTGGGTAAAATTTATTCATAGTGCAGTTCCATTTAGTTGTCTGAAGTTAGCCTAATAATGAATTGTGACCACATATTTCACATAGCAGTTTTACTGAGTGAAAACAAAAAGGCAGCTTCAGAACAGTCTATAGGGTCAGGCACCATAGGAAAGACCTTACAGTATTGGTAACTCACACGTGGTCTCTTCAGCCTAATGTTCACATGTGCATAATAGTACAAAAATCTAGCCTCAGAATTGACTTGGCAATTTAGTCAAAGCAACAGTTATAGTTGCCCACCCGAACAACTTATGTAGGAATATTTGTATGTGAATTCTCTCCCACTGAAGTTCTCCTTCAGGTAGATATACAAGGTTGAAAAATAAACAAAGGTTGAAAAATAAACTGCAAGTTTAGGACAAAAGCTGATTAAGTAAACTCTGTGACTTGTGCTAAGCAGTTCACACATGGTCACTGTTATGTTATTAACAATCACGGATCCATGGCATACCATGATTTTGAGACACGAACAGTTCAGTAAAATGATGGAGTCTGGCTTCTTCTCTTTTATACTTTGTCCTCTAAATAGTTTTATCTAACTCCAGAACCTCTCTATTCTAGGCCATAGACTTTTGAACCTTTCAGGGACATAACAGAGCTCACAAGACGCAAAAAATTAAATTTGACTGAGAAAGAATCACACAGGACTTTCACCAAGGTATTAAGAGAATAAGACAGACTCTTGCATCGTGAAAAAATGTGTCTTTCCTGTGCCAGGCCTATGAATAATAGATACAAGCAGAGCTCTGGGGAAAAGTACTTAGAAGTTACACTGTAATCTTGCAGTGGCAGAATGAAATATTGGAGATTTATTCTTCCACAGCAGTTACACATGACCAACTGAAATGTCAGCTACTTATCTAACTCTAAACCGTATATGACATTTACCTTAAAATAAAATGTATTGACACCTATATCACAAAGTAGTGATTGAAATGTAATGAGAGGCTTAAAAATTTACCAGCAGAATGTATTTTTTGAATGGGTTACCCACTCAAAGATGCCATATTCCATCTCAGAGATAATATTTTTAAAATAACTTTTTATACTCTCATCCTTCTAACAGATGATTCAGGAAGGGAGGAAAATTATACAGGGCTCAGTCTTGACAAGGGTAGAGAAATCTACATTCATGTGCTAATACTACCGTTTGAAAAACATTAAAGTGTGGAGGAGGACTGAGAAACAGAGGCCAGACAGAATAAAAAGAAAGCTACATGGGAAGAGAACATACTTTAGATAGGCCAAAATTAATTGAATGACTAATTAAGACAGTAATTCAAATCAGAATCAGCTGGTAGTTTAACATTCTTCAGACCATTCATTATTCAGTAAAATTTTTTAGTATTTGCCTTGTTCTAGTCCCACCAAAATCAATTAAGTATCGAAGAGCAGCTGTAATAAAGCCACCAGATATACTTCTGCAGATCCAATGTCTACAAAAAAGTGACCTGAAGAAGATGTCAAAGAAAGAGATGCCTTGCCCTGGTCTCATTTAGCACAAGACTGCAACTTGACTTGAAAATCATTCCTCCACCAATCCTCACTCTTTCTTTTTTTTTTTTTTTTTTTAACTTCTATAATAAAGATTTAGGAGGTTTCAGTCTAGTTTTTGCTAGCCAGGTCTTGTGCAAAACTTTTGCATAACAAAACTAAACCACCAAGGTGGTTATATGTAAAAACAGCAGTGCAACATATGGAGAAAGGTTTTGCTGCTGTTAATGACTCTGTTCACATCTTGTTTCCAATGGTGACAAGAGGCACTGAGTGCAAAAGGTTCACTAGACATTATTCACTAAATGTTAAGTCCAGGATTTGGAGAAGCTAAGCAGATCTGCACAAGTGCCTTCCAAAAATCCCAGGGTCATTGCATGGTAGGAAGTCTTTTCCTCTAAAAAAGACCTTCATAACAGCTCATGAGTGAGTCATGAATCTTTTTTCCTTTACTGTTGCTAAGGACACAATACATCACAGTCATAGAAAAACTAAAGTAGGTGTTGGCAATACCAATAATCTCCAGAAGATTTAGCAGAAAGTTAAAAACACTAAGAGTGCTGCAGATGAATAATCTGCATTCCCTGCTGCTAAATGAGACCAGGGCAAGGCATCTCTTTCTTTGACATCTTCTTCAGGTCACGCTTTTGTAGACATTGGATCTGTAGACATTGGATCTACGCTGCTTACTCACAAAAAAAATTAGACACATATTCTTGTTATTTCAAAGAGCATAGGTATATCCTAAAGAGCACAGTCATTTACGTACTGGAAGGGTTTCATCACTGTAATTTCAGGGAAATATTTTTAATTTCCTGCAAAGTTGTTCTTTTCTGACCCAATCACAAAGCTATTGCGCACAAGCCCCCTGATGCATTCCAAATAAAGGTTTATTGATCAATCTTTCTGATGTGCACAGGTTGCTATCATTTCAGAGCATAATACAGTAGTCACAATTTGTGGAATACTGTGTTACACATCCAGGAAAAAAATCATACCCGAGTTGCTTCATGTCTCTTTCATAGTGAGGCTTGTGTATCTTATATTTCCTCATGCAAACATAGGCATGATTAACAGATATTACTAGCAAAAGTGGAAAAATATTCGTAGGAGGTAAAATTTCTTCTTGGTTTCCTGAGAACGCTTGTATGAGTTATCTGAACAACAGTCTGCAACCCAGCAAGCACCTTGCTTTTCCATACAATTAAGCACCACAGGAACATATTCTATTCTGAGAGCAGGGAGCAAGAAAGAAAATAACCTTGCAGTATCCTTTAAGCCTTGTCTAAACAAGAGTCAAGATTTTTTTAAAGTGACTGATTATGGTAGATGCCTTGAGACTCCATAAAGAGGTCTGATTTCCAGGGCTTAAGGTGTTGTCTGAAATAGCAGCCTTGCTGGTGCCTCACATTAGTCCGTATCTTTTGGAGGCTTTCAGGCTCACCAGATTTTCAGAGAAACTCACTGGTGTTACTTTGTGGCAAATAACTTATAAACCTGATGTTTTGTAGCCTCTGCTGTTTCATTTCCTGTATCCAAACCCAAAATACCTATGTATTTAATTCATACAGATGTATGAATTAAAATTTCTACACTCAGAACTGTCAAATAGGGAAATTTTTGAGATTCTCAAGATTGAGAATCCCCGATCTTCCAAGCCCCAACTGAGAAGAAAGGAAAGAGGAGAAAATGAAGTGTTTTGCCCCTTCTGATGTCAAAGATAACCTTAAAGCTGTAAAACCATCAACTCCTGTCCTGCAGAGACCTCAAGCAGACACACTAAAGCAATAACAACCAAGGTGCTAATTTCAGCAATTAATCTCCAGTTCAATGTATGCTTCAAAGGATACTCATGATCATTTGAGTGTTAACACTTCCAAACAACCAGTATAAAAGAAGTATCCGGTACCAGGTCAAATGATGTTTTAAAGGAGAATAATTCATTCAGATTGATGTTCCAGGGAACATATGCTAAAAATAAAACTGTAGCATCTGAACTGTTACAATTAAAATAATGGAAGCCCACCATCTAGGGTAAAAATGAATCTTGCATGACCAGTGACAGAAAACAGCAGTACAGCATTTGGAATCAGAATAGTTTAGAATTTAGTTCCTCCACTAAATTTCATAAGTCACCCCACAACCACCTACAGGCTAAGGTCTCATGTCCATAGAGATTTTTCTCCCCATCCCCTTCTGCCTTGAAGTTTTGTCTACAACAAGTAAGGCTTTAGGAGACTTAGGATACCAGTGAACGTGAATGAATAGTTTTACTGCAGATGTTTCTATACTGCTCAAAATATATAGGACAGATATTGGAAACATTCAAGTTTGCAACTGGAAATTTTTAGGGCCAAAAACTTCATTCACAGTGGGACAGAATCTAGTCCTCTCTCCCCTGAAGCTCTAGGTGTGGGTTAGAGGAGCGGATTCCATCCCACTGTAACAATGGAACAAGTTTGAAACCTCCTCATGAAACGGAATGTATATGGGACCATATGTCATGCATTCCAGGTTCTGAGAGAGATGACTGATATGGTTGCCGAGTGAATCTTCACTGTATTTGAAAAATCATGGCTGTCTGGTGAAGTCCACAGTGACTGGAAAAAGGGAAATGTTACTCTAATTTTAGAGAAAGGGAGTAACTTTCTGGTGCCTGGGAAGATCATGGAGCAGATCCTCCTGGTTAGCATGTTAAGGCACATATGAGATAAAGAGGTGATCCAAGACAGCCAGAATGGCTTCACCAAGGGCACATCTTGTCTGACCAAATGGTGTCCTTCTATGATGGAGTGATAGCATCAGTGGACAGGAGAAGGACAACAGATTCCATCTACCTGGATTTCTGCAAGTCCTTTGACATGGTTCCTCACCAAGCTTCTCTCTAAATTGAAGAGGTATGGATTGAAAGATGGACTGTTTGATGAGTTAAGAACTGATTGGCTATTTGCAGCCAAAGGGTAGTGATCAATGGTTCTGTGTCAGGGTGTAGACCAGTCACAAGCAATGCTCCCAAAGGGTTGGTCTTGGGACCAATGAAATAACAGCTATGCAAGCAATAAGCCCAATTCAGTTCCAAATCAAAAGGCAACAGAGGTGACCCTGTTTTGTTTAGCTTTAAGACAAAGTACTCATATGAGCCCCCATGTCACAGATGAGAAGGACTAACTTAAAAGCTGGAAGATCTAAGCCAATAGTTTTAGTCACTACAGTATTCACTGACTTTGGGTGGGCAAGTAGGAAGCAAAATTTTCCAACCTCTAGGCATTTTCCATTGACTGTTGTTATGGAAAAGTTGCCTCTGTTCAGGATATTTCTGGACTGTCTCAACTATCATATTTGTTAACACCAGGATAGCAACATTTGATGATAAGAGATGGTCATGATCCATTGATCAGGAGCATGAATAACTATGAAGAGAAACCTCAAGAAAACACATGAATAAGTTTGCAGTAGTCAGTACGTCATAAAGCTGATAGGAAATACGTTTGACAGGTGTCACTGTCTTCCTCTGGCATGACACGTAAAAATGCCATGTTAGTTCTACTTCACTTGTACTCCATCCTGAGGAATGTAGTATGTAGTATGAAAGTATGAAGTACAAAATAACTTTATCTTTTTAAGATTGGCCATTCAGCACTTTTTATCGTGATAGCCCCCAAAAAATATTTTTAATATGTGAGGATTTCTTTCCACCTTAGATATATGCTTGTTCTGCCCAAGTCTCTATATCAGGATTTCTGAATATTCCATGTAAGTAATACTCAGGCAAAGAGGTCAACCTTGGACTTCCAGAACAAGAAATTTTTAATTTCTTGGAAATACGTTAAGTTGTATCTGTATATACAGTATAGGACATTGCTGAGTCTCAGCCGGCTGACAGCTCCAAGCTGGCTGGTCAGTTGAAGCTGCAGTTGGCTCCATTCCCAGGAAGAGTGGAAGAGACTGTGAAAGTAAAGATCTGTTGGTTCCATCAGAAATAACCACAGCTGAAAGTCCTTTGCAGGCTACTCATGAAAGACTGTGGGACTCTAATGGCTGAAATACTACATGTAAAGAAATTCTGTCCTAAAATGAAATGCTACCTGATTTCCACAAAAGGCTTTCCATGTTACATAGTTCCTATCCTACTGCCTTAGCTGAAATATCATCTATGCAGAGATATTTTTCTTTGCTCCTGTAGATGCTATGCCTATACAAGGTGTTATGTTTCCTCCTCATCACAATTGAAGGACCCCTGTCTCTTAGTGTAAAAACAGCCATGATCTCTGTGGGAGATTCAGGTAGATGCTGGCATTTGAAGGGCTTCACTTCAGCTTCCTGAAGTGACACAGCCCCTCTTCCATGACAGGCTGAAAGCAGAGAAGAGTTGCTCTTACCTATCTTTGAGTTCCACACAAGAATCCACATTATAAAGGGAGCAATCTTCAGGCTAAGTTCAGTCCTATTGTTTTGCTGCACACAGCTACAACTGTGCTTTACACACACAGGCAAGATGTACTTGGTATATACTGCATGGGTAGTCTGTGGTTCTGCAACCTTTCCACAACTGGAGGCAGAGCCTGTCCCAGCTGAATGCCTGTGTCTCCTAGGCAGACAGGAGATTGCTGCCTCCTATCACAACCTCATGTTCGTCAGTGGTCAGTGAAAGGGAGCAGCTTTGCTTCCTTTTCTAGGTCACAGAGCTGAGATCAATGCATAAAGAAGTGAATTAAGGCTGCATCAATTGTACAACATACAATGCAAAGAAAGTTGGGAGCAGACAAGGTATATACCCTCTTGCTTTTGTCAAATTACCTATCTATTCCTCTGTCTGGCCATGCCCTCATTGTTTTAAAAGCACAGAATTGAACTGATTATCAAAAATATTCAGTTGAGAGCTGCAGATGCGCCTATCTGAATTCAAGATATTCACCCCTCTCTTCTCTCATCTTCATTTTCTATGTCATATTTTGTCTTCCTCCTTCCCTCCCAGTCAGCATTTTTGCAGTTTATATCATACTCAACTCTGGCATTTCAGCAATCCACTTGGAAGTTGCTGCTAAAGGCTAAACTTTATTCTCTCATGTAAGGTTTTTGTTCTACACTTGAGCAGGCATTTCTTGGAAGGGCAAGTACTCACAGAACTATAGCACACGGCAATCATACTACATGTCCAGATGGTATGTAAATATTAATATTCACACAGCTTTTGTATGCACTGAAGATTACAAGATAATTAAGGGCTATATAACCACATAACTCAGTTTATAATGTGTGTGACAGTTATAGGACCAAATTCTGTCATTCTTCCAGGCCTGACTCTTTGGAATCTACTTTTTTCCTTTGTTTATGAGGAATTAATCATTTAGAGCCTGCTCCAAAAAGCTCTGGAGTCAGTACAAATCTTCCATTGACTGCACCAGGTTTTGGTGTAGATTTCGAAGTAAACACCCTCAGATCTTTTGAAGCCCAGATCTAAGGCACATTACAAACACCTGCTCATCTTCACTTTTTCCCCAGGTACCAAGGTTGATAACTCTTGAATCCTTTCAGCTTGCACAATTACTGAGTTTGTCAAACCACTCCACAGAATCACAGCATCACAGAATATTAGGTGTTAGAAGGGACCTCTGTAGATCGTCTCATCCAACTCCTCTGCAAAAGCAGGTTCCCTACAGTAGGTTGCACTGTCCAGTTGGATTTGGAATATCTCCAGAGAAGAAAACTCCACAACCTCTCTGGGAGGCCTCTTCCATTCTCTGTAAATCAATGTTAAAGAAGTTTTTCCCCATGTTCTGATGGAACTTCCTGTGTTCCACTTTGTGCCCATTGCCCCTTGTTCTATCACTGCACATCACTGAGAAGAGTCTGGCCCTATCCGCTTAATTCCCACATATTAGATATTTATAAACAGTGATGAGATCACCTCTCAGCCCCACATCTGAACAGCCCCACATCTCTCAGCCCTTCCACATATGGGAAATGCTCCTGATCATCTTTGTTGACTTCTGCTGGACTCTCTCTAGCAGTTACCTGTCTTTCTTGAACTGAGGAGCCCAGAACTGGACACAGTACTCCAGCTGTGGCCTCACCAGGGAAGAACAAGGAGGAGAATGACCTTTCTTGACTTGCTGGTTGCAGTCTGTTTAATGCATCCCAGAATATCACTGGCTCTGGCCATGAGGGCACACTGCTGGCTTACGGCCAACCAGAACATCCAGGTCCTTCTCCACAGAGCTCCTCTACAGCAGATCAGCCCCTAACCCCTAACCTCTGCTGGTGCAAGCAGTTATTCCTCCCCAGATGTAGCATTCTGAGCTTGCCCTTGTTGAACCTTGCTAACAAACTCTCCATCTTGCCCAGTCTTGCTGAATGGCAGCACAACCTTCTGATGTGTCAGCCACTCCTTCCAGCTTTTTATCATCAGCAAGCTTGCTGAGGGTGCATTTAACCACCTGAATATAAAGTGTGGTAGATTCAAAGCTTATTTCTCTGTGTGAGCTGTTTACAGCTACACTCTGCTTTTTACAGTTTTATTCCTTTGACTGCTTTGCTGATAGCTATGGATGGTAGCAAATATTGCAAGTAAGAGATGTCAATGGACAGATTTTACAGCACTTTTAGGTGCCGTAAGAGTTGTTCACAGACTCAACAGACTGTCTCCTTTTCTAAAACATGGTTGTGTTTTAAACCTGAAGAAAGCTGACTGGTAAACAGGAAGCAACAAATAATTAATGCTCCAGTTCTTACTGCATGCTCTTTTTCCTATCAGAACAGTCTTTAGTTAACAATTTTCACAGATGGGCATTTCAGAGAAGTTCACAAATAGGTGAAGTTAAATGGCATTACTCTGCTTGAACAAGGAAATAATAAATATATAGTAAATATATACATATTATAACACAAGTATATATTTTTATATATAATATGTATAATAAAAATATAATAAATAATATTTTACAGCATTCTCTCCAAACACAAAGAATCCTCTTACAACAATTTTTTATTGCATTTTCTGTACACAGGTTCAGTGAAAAACAGAAATCTTACAATAAGTTGTTTGTCCAGAGGAGGACCATGAAGATGATTCAAGGTCTGGAGCAGCTCTCTTATGAAAACAGGCTTAAGGAGCTGGATGTGTTCAGTGTGGAGAAGAGAAGGCTGTGGGGAGACACCATTGTGGCCTTCTGATATTCGAAGGGAGATTATAAACAGGAGAAAGATCAACTTTATACATGGGTAGATAATGACAGGACAAGGGAGAATGATTTTAAACTAAATGGGAAGATTTAGATTAAATGTCAGGGGAAGTTTTTCACTGAGGGAGCAGTGAAGTGCTAGAACAGGTTGCCCAGAGAGGTTGTGGAATGTCCCATCTCTGGAGGTGTGCAGAGTCAGGTTGGATGGGATCCTGGGCATCCTGGTCTGGAGTTTGACTTAGTGGCTGGCAGCTCTGCCTTCAGCAGAGAGGTTGGAACTTGATGATCCCTTCCAACCTGAGCCATTCTATGATTCTACAATCCTATGAAGTGAGTTTCTTAGGGAAATATATACACTTTAGGTGTTTATTATTCCAGTACATTCCAAAGTTTTCTCCACCTCTCATTGTTGTATGCTATCTTGCTGGAAGACTGGATCTAAACAGATCTTATTTAAAGCCACTATTTCATGATCAGGTTATCCCATGGTATGCACAAGACAGAAACTCATAAAGCAATATCTAAAATAGTCCACATTTTGCAACAATTCATTAAATTGTCCATTGTTTCTACCACTACCCACATATGCTCCCATGTCCTGCAGACTGTGTTTACACAATTGACTTACAGCACCCCACCAGTTTATTCTCCACACCCTCTTCTGCTCCTCTTTGCTCATTTGTGTACCCAACAGAACAAAGCATCTTATGTTTTGGGCAAAAGTTTTTCAGCAAATAATTACAAAGCTATAGCTAGTTTGTAAAGTAATTGGAATTACATTTTTATATACATATCTTAAAAGCTTACTTTGTAGTGCTAGATCATTTGTGAAGTGTTAGATCATTTGTGAAGTGATGTATTGCGAAGTTTATTTCTTACTTCCTGGCTTAGACAAATTTGTATGTTTCCCTGTAGGATGGATTTTGAAACATTGCAATTGACTACAGATTAATAACTGCCTTTTTGCTGCTATTTTAACAGGCAACCAAAATGTCATTCATTCACACAAGTGCTCACAAACAGCAGTTTCCCATTTATTCCTGAAAAAAAACACACAAAGGAGGCTAAACTGAATTTGAGCTTTGATGCTGACATTTTTTTGTTACACAAAAAGACTTACTGTTATTAATTTCCACCTCTGCATTTTCATTTTCATGTAAGTGATTATGATTCAATTTCACAATTATAAACAGTTCAAAGATAATAAAGAAGTGATAGAAAATAACCTCCATGCTCTCACCAAAGGGTACTCTTCCCTGAAGCCTTTTGTCTATGCAATCAGTAAAAAACAGGAGGTAGCCATGGGCTGCAAAATTCCTGCTGGACTCCCACCAATGCATGGAGCTCTCTGGAGTCTGCAAGCTACCTGTCTCTCTGAAAAGAGCAACTATTAAGTTTAAAACAGATGCCTATTCTCAGTCTAAAAGTTAGGCTCCAGCCATAGATGAGATTGTTCTGTGCTGTCACAAAAATTATTCTCCCATAAGTACCTAATGAGTCACAGTGTGTTATCAGATCATATCTACAAACATCTGTAAATGAGTAACTGAAGTCAGTCAGTGTTATCAGCTGTAGAACAAACTCTTACTTCAACTGCAAGAGATTCCATGTTTAAAGCTAACTGCAAGGAACTTGCACTTTGGGAAAGGAGCTGTACCTTTTCAAGCACGTAAGGGATGTCCAACTTTTTAATGAGCTATCAGGACATATGGCAAAGAATAATGCAAGAGTGAGATCTGGACAAGGAAGCATTCAGGGACATTTTCACCAATTCCATACTCAAATAATGTAGTCCCTCCCAGAATAGACATGAGAGCAATAAGCCAACCAAAATGTTTTTTTATATTTACTTCTTGCTATATTTATCTTTATGGAGGGAATTCAACAAACAGAAAAGCTATTCCATTGTACTGTGGATCAGGATAGTGATGAAGAAATGCCATAAATATCCCTCTTGATTATTTTTATAATATTCCCAGCATCTGATGGAGCAAGACATAATGATCTAATGCTCTGTTCTAAAAGGGCTTCAGTGACTATTGTGTGTTCTTTAAGCATATGTGCAAGATCATTGCAGAATCATTTGCTGACATCCAAGAACAAGAGAAGCTTTCTATTTTTATCAACTCTCAGACCCTTTATGATATACTATATATATTATTAAACTTTATTGTAACAATATCTCTGTATCTGAGTCAGCCTTATATGTTGAGATGCTCTTAAATAAGTTAACTGAATATTATCTGTCTTCAAATGGACCCTATCACTCTTGAAGAACCTAGAAATGGACCTTATTTGACAGATAAAAGATTGATTTCTAACCTGAGTAAACGTGAACGTTAGATTGCCTTTTGAGGATTAGATGTTAGAAGCTCTCAGAGCCTTTTTTTCTCCCATGCTGCTGATTTTTCCTGTGCTGGATCTCAGTCACGAGCTAGACACCAGCATTTCTGATACATTTCATGGGTCTTAAGCAAGTGCATTTATCACTGTACAGATGGCAAGAAATGCGGCAGCACAGTGAGTGGAAACTGCAAGCACAGAAATGTGTGCACTGCCACCTCTGCTGCCACATTCAGAACTAAAGCTGTAGCACTGGTCTGAGGAGAACAAAACCCATGGAGGACACGTGAGAAAGCTGCTTTTGCTTGAGAGTGAGGGGAATAAGGATAATGAAAGGATGGCTTCCACAGAGAGCAGATCAGCCAGGGCTGTTCTGGCCCTGAAGAGCATTCCCTCAGCTGCCGATACAAAAGGCAGTAAAAATTCTGATGAGGATTTGGGGCACTAACAAGTCAGCCAAAACCTAAATGATCCTGACAGATATGAGTTTTCTGTGAGTAGATTAAGTATGCTCTTTCCTTCATTTCTTCACCTACCTCTTCTATAAACATTTGTAACTGCCTTCCATATATTGGATGCTGTAAGTACTTCTGCTGGCAATCTTCCCAAAACTCTCATTTAATTTAAACCAGGCTAAGGTAGCTGGGTGAGATCAAAATGTTTTCATCAAGACTATGGTGAATTTATAATCTTGAATACAGTGAAATCATATCAAGTACTCAGCTCCCCGTCACCACACTCCAAGACAGCCAAAGGGAGAAGGACCTGCCATTAGGAAGCTGCATGGACTAGTTCAAGGTCTGGCACTATTGGGAGAGAGAAGCAATCCTGCAGCCACAGCTTTCTCTGCCATGCAGCAAAGTATTCAGAAGCAGACTTGAACACCAGGATTCTCATAGCAATATAGGAGATATTTCTAAGGGGAAAGAACTTTTATTCTCCACATCTGAGAAACTTGCCAAGCTTTCCAAGTTTCAGAAGTGATACATATTCTTTTTCTTGAAAAACCAACCCTGGAAATTTTGAACGTAGCTTTAGAAAGCCTGGTAAAAGTTTTGAGTGTGCAAAACCTGTGATGTACAAAAGACATAAAATCAAGCCAGTGTTGTGTCAGAGTGGCTTGACACACATTTTAGTTCTACACTTTTTCAGTTAAGATTTTCAAACGAGGATTTCAGATTCCAAAAAGCAGCTGTTTACACAGTTGTTTAGTCGGTACATTGGATTCATGTGGTCTCAACTCAATACACCACCACCTTTCGTCCTGGGCCCCACCCTGTGCCAGAAGCCATCTCTAGGTAGAAGCAGCAGCTGGTTAAGAGTGCAGAGGAACAGTAAGTGAATGTTAAGGGAATTATCCTATGGAAAAATTAGTAACAAAAGCAGCAAAATCCTTTGACAACAGAGTTGGGTTTTGATGTGTGTTTAAGAGAGCAAGCTCAAGCTCCATCTACGGTTGGATTCCCAAGACATTTTCCAAATGCAAACAATGGTTATTTTTACTTACCATCTCCAGTTTGCCTTAAGAAATAGCGGAGAAGAGGCTTTGTGCAAGGTGTTGCACCAAAGGAAAAGCAGACTGACCCCACTGAAGGAATTTACAGTTCAGAGACCCAAGTGTTGGAAATATGTAAGACAACATATGCAAAACAGTAATTCCTTGGCACTGGCAAGGGAAACTGGCTAGAACTTTTAGCAGATGTAACGGAGTTAACTGCCATACATGGAGGAAGGCAAAGTAATAGAGAGATAGAGAAGATGAACAAAAGAGAATGGGAACAGCTGACTAGAACAGGTTAGCTGGAGCTTATGCAAAGTTCCAGAGAGCCTTCTGGATGCTAGAAGTCCTGGGCTGGGGCTGGCTGCAGCCTCTGGCCCACTCATTTTTGTGTTTCCTTGAGGGCTGTGCAGAGGATCTGGGAGATGAGGCATCTGAGCAGGGTCCTCCCCTACACACTTCTGGGTTCAGAAGGTTGCTGGCAAACCCCTTCTTGCTCCTTTCCCTCCCTGCAGCAGGCCTGGTTTTGGCTGCCTTCACAGCTGCAGCTGTTCCTACCAGCTGGAATCAACCGTCCTGGCCCTGTTCCAGCTCAAAAGCAATTACATTCTTGCAAGTGGATATTGCAACTTCCTGTCCTAAACAATCATGTACTGTTCCTTTGCAAACTTAACCAGCTGCTGCCTTCTACCAAGAGATGTCTGCCGGCATAGGGTGGAGCCCGGGAAGAAAGCTGGTGGTGTATTGAATCAAGGGCTCTCTCTCCTGTGTAGGTTCCTCTGAATTGCAGTGAGGTCAGAGTGCTTCCTGCCAAGTGCCTGCAGAAAGTGCTCAGTGCTCAAGCTCTGTTAGAGTGATGAAGACAAGCATCATCTGGGCTAGACTGCAGTAGTAGAGTGCGTTTTCTTGGCCCTAACCTTCCAGAGGAAATCTTCCTCTGTGCCTCAGCTTCATGAAACAAAGCATCTTCAACAGCTGATGCAAGAACTTCCTTGCCTTTGCCAAGCATTTAAAACCAGAGCGTGGTCCATAACACCTGGAAAAGACTTTTGTAAAACATCTTAGTTGAAAAGGTGCTTGAGGCATCCAAATGATTAAGTGGGATTACTAGTCCCAGACTAACATATGTAGTTTCCTGCAGTTACTCTTCTAAAAATGCTCCTCTTAATCTCTAGCTTCTATATCATATGTGCATGAGAAAAAGAGCAGATATATACAAATACCACAGAAGAATCAGCATCTGTCAAAGTGCAGCTCAGGCATATTATTACCTTTTAACTTTGCTGTGCAAGTAGTATTGATCTGAAGCTATTGCAAGACTTTTTATTTCTGTAAATTTTCCCACCTCCAATTTCTTCAGAGGCATTGATTAATTAAGCTCATTCTCCTAAGAAGAGTGTACGTACACAGAATCACAGAATCACAGAATCACCCGGGTTGGAAGGGACCTCAAGGATCATGTAGTTCCAACCCCCGTGCCTGGCAGGGCCACCAAACATACACATTTAGATCAGGTTGCCCAGGACCCCGTCCAACCTGGCCTTAAACACGTCCAAGGACGGGGCATCCACAACCTCCCTGGGCAGCCCATTCCAGGGCCTAACCACTCTCCTTGTAAAGAACTTCCCCCTAACATCCAACCTAAATCTTCCCTCCTTCAACTTAAAACCATTTCCCCTAGTCCTGCTACTGTCAGCCCTTTTGAAGAGTTTACTCCCCTCCTGGGTGTAGGTTCCCTTCAGGTATTGATAGGCTGCAATGAGGTCACCCCGCAGCCTTCTCTTCTCCAGGCTGAACAAGCCCAACTCCCTCAGCCTGTCCTCATAGGGGAGGTGCTCCAGCCCCCTGATCATCTTAGTTGCCCTCCTCTGGACCCTTTCCAAAATCTCTATGTCTTTCTTGTACTGAGGGCTCCACACCTGGACACAGTATTCCAGATGGGGCCTCACAAGAGCCGAGTAGAGAGGGACAATCACCTCCCTGTCCCTGCTGGCCACCCCTCTCCTGATGGAGCCCAGGATCCCATTTGCCTTTCGAGCTTGGTCCCCACATAGAGGTTTGGGGATGCAGGGCTCAGGGACGTGAAAAAGACTAGAATCCTGGCCACCAGTGAAGACCGAGGTGAAGAACTCATTCAGCACCTCAGCTTTCTGTTCATTAACGCATTAACACACACAGCACAGAGAGAGGCAATGTAGTCTGGTCTAGCTAACACATAAGGAAGTTGGGAGCCTGTTCCCAGGTCAGAGACCTCAATGTCTGCTAGAGGTGTCAGGAGAGTTTTGGGTATAGCAAGTCTTGCTCAGAGAGGCACCATCTCTTCCAACAGAGTAGACCCACATCAGTATGTCAGGAGAGTTAAACCACTTGCTTCGTCTGAGACCGTTTGAGTAAACATCTGTGGAGCGGTGGAGCTTTCAAATATTGCTGATATTTACCTCCTCAGTTCCTAAAGCCTAGACCTTGCTGTCTGTAATACCTCCAGCCTGGGGAATTACCTGGGAATTATGTCTACCCCCATGTCTCTGAGACAAAACTGCAAAGCAAATTAAGAATTGCACTGAAATCTCTATGGCATTAACTATTTGAACATAGGTCCTTTGCAGCTTGAGGAAACAACCCATCATTTTGCCTTCACTTTTGTATCAGCTCTGCTTGTCAAACACTGTTGAACACCTTGACATTTTACATAAGTACATAATGCATTTTGCCCTAATGGGAATACCAATTATACCATTAACAGAGATGCCCCTTAGCATGACTGAAAAAGCCCAGTAGAATTTTGTGAAGAAATGGCAACAACGCCAAGTGATATATTGATAAAAGATATATTTTACAAAAACATGGATTTTAAATTTTAAGCTGACATTCAAGCAGACTTTCCACCTAGTGTTTGAGATTTGTGACAGGCTATCTTGGCTGAGGGCCAGGCAGTCCTAGATACAATGGAAACACAAATATTTAAGTGCAAACAGATAGATTTTCAATTTTGTTTGTTTGTTTGTTTTTAACATATTCTCTTCAGGTGCTACAAATTCTGCTACAGTTGCAGCTATAGTAGGATATTTTTCCTCCAAAGTAAGTAGTGCACCCCATGGATTCCAAATGTGATGATACAGGAGAGCAAATAGTACTATTATGTATTGGTTTGAGTGCCATAACTTATAAAAATGATTCAAAGTGTTGTATGGTATGGAAAAGGATGCATAAATCATAGCAACGTATACACTAGGTATAGTATACTCCCAGCTTATGCTGACTGCCATCTTATAACATATGGGAGTACTAGAAAGCATCACACAGAACTTGACTTAATAACTATGGTATCAATAACTGCCTATACGTGCCTGTTGCTCTTGAATACTATGCACTGTACAAACGTACTCCATCACCCTGTTACCTCACCTGCATGATACTATATAGGCAATGCTGATGTGGGAATGAAGCAGGGCTACTTAGAAGAAAGTATAAACTAGGATGTTTTACTGAGTTTCTACAGGAAATCACAACACACTGGTCTGATCTGGGGTTCTGTTTTTTCTCTTTTTTTGTTCTCATGTAATTGCTGACTCCAGTTTCTTCCTCTGATAGTTTTGTACTAGGTGATTTTAAGTCTGTTTCCCACATGAAAACCTTTCACTTGTCCCTTCATTGGGCAACTTTTGTCCTTCCTCTAGCTCTCTTAATAGGCTATGAAAACAGTCATCTTGTCCCAACAGACATTCTCACTGCATGAAGTGGAAACAGTTTCTTGCACTACTGAGCCAAAGAGTGGATCTCTGAGAGTTTGCACTGACCCTAGTCTAATAGATAACTGGACCTAAGCCAAGGCTGAGGAAATAATATCATATAAAAACTACTAAATATGGACCCAATCCTGCCAGCTGGGCCACAAGGAGAGATGAAGCCATTTGTTTGATTCTCCTGGTAGATAGATGAGCTCTGATCCAAAATGTGGCCATGAGCTGCACATGGTCATCACTGGCTCATCAGTGCCCTTAGGCAGTGCCTCAACCTAGCTGAAATATTATATGTATATATATATATAAAACTTTTAATTTTAAATATGTGTGTGTATATATATATATATTTAGATTTATTAATTTATTTTTTATGTTTAATTCTATTGGGAGAATTAAATCACACACTAAAGAGAATGTCCTACACATATCCCATTGTTGGCTTCACACTCTTACACCACTTTCAACACTTAACAATATCATCCACACTCTGATGTTCAATCTCCTCTCAATCCTCCCAGCCTCCCTTCTCAAATAAATTGTCTCATTTCCATCATTTGAATTATACACTTCCTCTCTTAATCTCATGTCCATTTTCTTTTAGCTAGTTTTCTCAGAGCTTGAGTATAACCTATTACATAACATGAATAAATGGCAATTTGGATTTGAAGTAACTAAATTGCAATATTAAATTTCAAACAAAAATGAAGTGACACCACAGTAACAAACAAACAAACAAAAAATCATGGACACAAAATGTGGAATAGAGAATTCCAAAGGGATCCTTAGATTTGGAAGTCCTGCAAACCAAAGAAAAATATTTAGCATGTAATTATAAAAGTGAAGACAATTGCCACAGCTATGGAAGAATCTCTTCTTCTTACCATCACCTGCACCTTCCCTGTCTCTTCTACTTCACTGTAATGTTCACATGGGCTGAAAAACTTTCAATTTGTTTTTGCACTTGCACATGAATTGCACTAGCTTTATTGGTTGCTACATATATTATTTCTTAGCAAACCTATTTATCTTTATTAATTGTCCTTTAGTAAAAAATAGATGTTGTTGATTAACAGTTTTAAAAGATATCTGATTTTTTTTTAATTTCTTCCTATTGAGTGTGGAAGTACTCTTCAAAATGTGGCCCACTTTGTTGATAAGGGCCTGCTACAACATACCAAGCTTTCAGCTGAATAGAAAAGAAATTAATGAGACTGTAAGCTTGCCTAATTTAGAGAGATGCTTTCTTCCTGTCTACTACTGAAAGACATTTTATTTTCTCTTCAAAATCTGATGAGGAAAAAAGAAAGTTCAGGACATGACATTTTCCAGGGTAATGCAGCTGTGTTAAATCTATTAAACAGCAGCTAAGACCACTAAACCTCACCATAAATCAATAAAGAACATACAATGGTAAAGAGAGTTTTATAGCCATTGCTTTTACTTTGGACTGCAAGTTTACAGCTTTTCAAAGTGAGAGGCTTTGCTCCAAAGTCGTTATTTTTCTGTCATTTTATGTACCAAATATAAATGCTGGATGCTCCCTTCCTATCTCAAGCCACCATCACATGCACTTTCCCTGTTGCTGCAGCTGAAGAACTAGATTGCTTTTAATTCATAACCTCCTGTAGAATCAGAGTGAGGACAAGTGAGTATCGTTTGTTGACACGTTATCTTCAGTCCACTGCAGGGCAGTGAAGTCCTACTCTACTTTCCCCAATAAAGCCAGCTTCTGATGGCTTTGTTGTTTTTGTACCATGTTTAATCCATTTAGATTTATGTAAAAGGTGTGGCTGACTGACCAAGTGAGACGTGGTCACATGATTTTCTAATCACACTAATTTTTCTCCCTTCACCTGTCACATTTAGAATGGGAGAGGCTGATGTTCTCTGTGTGGCCAGTGCAATCAAAGATTAACACATGGCCAGATGGAGGCTTTACAGGATAATGCCCCCAAATAGATCAGGGAACCTTCCACAGAATCACAGAATAGTTCAGGCTGGAAGGGACCTCTGGAGGTCACCTAGTCCAACCCTCTGCTCCAAGCAGGGCCAACTTCAAATATAGATCGGATTTCTCAGGGTGTTCCAGTCTCAAAATGGGATGGTCTCTGACAGCAAGCAAGAGCGGCATTTCCCAGAACAATCACCAAATATAGCAACTTCCCAGTAAATCGGCTACAGAACAAACAGGTTTAATTCCAGCCACTATACTGTCCCTGTTAGGTATGTCAATGGAAGAGGTTACATTAAACTGCCCTAAATACCTGTCTTCACCTCGCCTCATACCTATAAGAAGAGGAACAGCCAGCTCAATTGGACAGTGGCTATAGACAATAGAGATAAATAGTTTAGTGCCTTAAAGTTACGTAATATTCACACGTCACCTTCAATTTATCCCATCCCTGAGATATTCAGCCAGCCTTTCTTCTCTGCAACCAAATATCCCCTTTGTACCAGTGATGAACACAGCCGACACATTAGTTAATCAGTCAATGATATTTTCTGCTGCAGCTTTTTTTGCATATAGGAAAGCAAAGCGAAAGCCTATTCAGAAGCAAATGCATTTGACAATGTCTGCAGCATTTGAGGCATCAGGATTTGTTGATACAGCTGTGATTCCCTTAAGGCAAGTAATTCCGGCTGGCAGTAGCACATTTTTATGAAACCATGAAGGCTTCCAAACCATGCAGCATTTCGAGCCACCAGTTTACAGAGCTCTTTCCCATAACTATACCTAAGTAGCGTTTAGATAAAAGAAGGAATAATTAGGAAAACTGTAGGGAAAAAATAAAACACTAATAATATCATCACAACAGTAGGAAGGATTGATAAAATAGGAAAGAAGTTCAAAGGAAAATATTTTTCTCAAAAAGTCATGCTTTTCACTCAGGCCTTTTCTTCGTTTGTTTTTGGTTTGGTTTGGTTTTTTTTTTGTTTTGTTTTGTTTTTTTACATTTTTGAAGAGAGGAGGAGGAAATTTTACATCATCCAAAAGGGAAAAAATCAAACATGAAATTGCGATCCGGTTGATTTGCAGGCTTTCAGCACTGCAGACTATGAAAGCTAGCCCTTTACTTTCAAACAGCAGTAAGAAAAAAAAAAAAAGCATGGATATTTATGTCCCTAATCTTCAGAAAAAGCTTAGAATTTATCTTTGTGCACATGAAAATAAACCTGGGAGAAACTTAAATCAGGATGATGACCTGAAAAAAGAGAAATGCTCAACCAGGTGCCAATTAATATTATTGATGAGGAAATTAGTATTTGTTTCCTTTGAATTATCCTGCTGGTATTACTCTTGTAACCACTACAGTACAAGGTTTTTTATACAGATCATCAGCACTGTTCACTAAATCCGCATATAAAGCCCAGACCAGAGACACTTGCATCCTAATTCTACTTTTATTATTCTCAATAAAATTCAGTCTTTGAAAACCATAAAGGATCAGTGATGCTAACAAATATATTTCCCAGCTGTTTTACACATAATGACTAGTGCACAGATAAAGCTGTTAGAAAACTGAAAACAGTTCAATTGTATACAGATCAGTGATGGCCAACACTGTATCCATCTCTGAATCCCTGGGAGCAGTAAGGCAGTCTTCAGTTTCCTGCAGGCATCTGCCCATGTCCCTTCTCCCGCTATGATGTCAAGGTAATTTAGAGACCCTACTCAGTGATCTGGAATTGCCTTGCAAGGAGGTGGGATACTTCTCCTTCATCTCAAAGACATGGGATCACATCAAGAAAACTTTTCTGTTCCCAGGGTACTCTAACCTAGAAGGCTTCCTCTTGCACAGTAGTGTTGTGCTGGGTCTTTGTGGGGCAAGGGGAGCATCTTGACCTTGATCGGAAGTTGGCAGGCAGGCGGGGAGGGCAGCTCAGGTAAGGCAGGAGACAGGAAGAGCAGCAGACGGCACAAAGCCAGGCCATGCCAGGCTGCTTAGGGCAGCCCAAGGCAGGAGTTAAAAGAGCATTCAAGGTAATATCAGCAGCTCATTAGTTTGATGTTTTTGATCATGAATGCTATTTGGATCTGAGTGCTCAAGCGGTATTGGTAGATCAGCCACTACAAAGAAACTCTCCAAGCAGCATGGAGAATTTAGACGCACAGATCCCATGAACTTCAATGAGAATGATGCATCTGTCTCCTGCGGTAGCTTTGAAGCTCTCGGCCAAAAGTATTCTTAGCCCTACTGTCATGCATGTCCCCAAAGAGACAAAAAAAGAAGGTGTGAGCATATGAGACTGAGAGCGGACGTGGTTGAGGAAGTGAGAGACCAACTAGAGCCTGATCTGGGAACCCTGCAGAGACGGATCATGTCCCGCAGGCTTTATATTATCAGCACTTATTTGGAGGCAAAGGACAGGCTTTTTTCTCTTGGCAGAACTAGGAAGCCAGTCCAACATGCTGGCTGCTGACACTGAGATTACTTTCATTGGCATTCCCAAACCATTAATGTTACCTCAGGTATCACTACCTGACTCTACAGACCCATAAAGCAGAAGACGTAAGACGGAAAAATGACACAAGGCAGAGAAAATGACACAAGGATATGGAGGAGAGAACACTATGTAAGATCTGAATTTGCAAATATTCCAAATCAAGTCTTATCTTTATTTATGAATTGTATTTTCTGAACACTGTTTTGATGTGAAAAGTAAGACATCTCCTATACCATTGAAAACAAGTTCTTTGCATCAGTGCAGCTCATCATGAATGTGTACCTTTACTTTGCACTAGTACACACCCAGCAAACAAACTGCACAAGTAGCACAATACTTATCTCCATCTTCTAGTTCAGAAGGTCTATGCTTAGATCTAGAAAATAGTGGCTAAAGCATATTAATATTAAGCTTTGTGTACAGAATTCCATAGACCCTTGAATTCTTTATTCTGTGGATTAAAAAAAAACTGCGTAGAAAAATGTGCTCCAAAAACTGATTGACAAAATTGTATGTGACTCCTTTCCTATCCTCGATGAAGAGCTTAGCCCAAACTCTCTGTGCTGAAAGATGACACATGAGGAGAAGCTCCTGTGCTTTGGAACAATGCACTGTGCCTGGTAAGTACAACACTTGGAGAGGAGACAAGAATTAAAGTATCTTAGATGTAGTTTAAGTAGCCCCTGGAAATAAGACAGGTGGTTGAAAATTTGATAAAAATTCAAGGTCAGTAGTTTTATATACCAAAAAATTAACTAACAATTTCTGCTCTTATCTCCATTGAACATCAGAGAGGAGAGTGCCAGTCCATAGCCTAAACTCAACCCTGTACAATGCTGCTATTGTATACCCTCTACTGACTGTATATCCTTTGCTGACTGCAACACCCCTTAGAGACTGACATTTTGAAGATATATTTTCATGTTGCTATTGTATTTTCCACAAATCCTGGAAGTCAAATAACTCTTGGAATAACAGAGGAGATATTAGATTGCTTACTAGAGTTGATATTCATTTTCATTATTTGTTCCTATAAATAGAGATGATTTTTTTTTTGGAACACACTCTCATGTAGAGCAATACCTCTTCCTCAGATGGCATCAAGACACAAAACAAGTTTAAAACTCTCTTTACTCCACCTCCTTTCAAAGCTGCACTCAATATAGACACAGTAGTTGCAAGAACACTCACACTGCAATCTATAAGCCTCTACAAATCTTAACTTCAGATGTGTAAACTTTAAACCCTTAGATTTCCATTCCACTTGAAAAGCTGTTTTTACATATTAGGTGGCCCAAGACTTTTATCTCCCTTCTCATCTTCCAAAACTAAATGTAGGACTAATAGACACACAAAAGGTGCTCTGCAGCCCCTAATGTTCAAAGAACTGCTAATTTTAACAATTCAATTAATGACAGTGATGATATGCATTTGTAACAAATTAAATGAATATGAGTTTTCTTTTTTATGGCGCTCAATTCTTCAGATTTTTAACATAGACTATTTTCAGAATAGCAGTGTAAATTCTTATCTGTGTAAATTTTCTTCTTCAGTACCACAAACCATTCTAAAATCATAAATTAGATCCTAACATCAGAATTATATCAATGAACTTTGAGCTCAGTTTTGAGCCTTAGAATACCATTTCCAAGATAGCTTTCCTATTCACACACAACATAAACGTACTTTTAGAACATTCACGTTTTACAAAGGGTGCTCTGAAAGTAATGCCTCCTGTTTCATTATGTAGGCCGACAACATCAAAGGCAAATGTTGGTGGTATAGCAGTAGAGGCTGAGCCTTTCCACCAATAATCTGTTTCATTTTGTTGCTGTGTGACAGATGGCAGCAGAGGGACAGTCTCACAGAATGGCATCTGATGTGAAAATGAGTATGAAAGAAGAGGCGTGTCACTGAATTCCTTCACGCTGATAAAATGGCACCCGTTGACATTCATTGACACTTGCTGAACATTTATGGGGACCAAACAGTGGATATCAGCACAGTGAGTGGTTGGTGATGCTGTTTAACCATGGTGACAGCAACAGGGGGTCACCTCTGCCAGTGCAGATTTTACAAACATGTCTTGTTAACGGCTGCTGAAAATACATAGCAGATGGTGGTGGCTGTGTTGAAAAACAGTGTTCTGTATCTGAGAATTTACTCTTTCAAATAGTGTTATTTTACTCTTTGTATCTGTTGCAATTTTCATGGAAATAAATATGATGCATTACTTTCAGAGTGACCTACATAATCCTTTGCAAGCCTGGCTCCAGAAACTCTGGTTTTATGAAAAACAGATGATGCCCAGAATTAAATCTAAGGTGAATGAACTGCCAGAGAGTTACCTTCTACAAACAGAACTGTTTTTTTAATAGCATGATAGAGTCTGAAGCAAAGGTAATGAAAAACGAGAAGTAAATCCAGTTTGACAAGATTCTTTTGACTATGCATTCTTTGGAGTAAAGACTGCCTCTTGCTCTGCAACATTTGACACTCAGAGCCCAGGTCTCACACAGGACCATGATGTACTACAAGAGTTTCAAATGGAAACCAAAGATGGTTGAATACAAGGTTTCTATACTGCAGAAGTCCAAATACACACTCTCTCACCAGGATTAAGGAAAGCAGACATGGAAACTAAATTCTTTCCAGACAATTGATTCAAACTGAAATGTGGTTAAATCGTTAATTGCATTAAAATACACTTAATGTTAAAAAATCCACAGGAAATACTCAGCATGCCAGCCAGAAATGCAAAATAGAACAGAATATTTCCAGTGCTATTGTAAAAGAGCTGTGTGGGTGTCACTACTTTTTCTGAGAAGAAAAGCAAAGGAGAGAGGAAGAATCAGCTGTATAGAAATCAGAGCTTATCTACCATGTAGCAGTTCTGCAGTTTCTCACAACAGATCAGCCCCTTTCTCTGGAATTTGCCATTAAAATGCTAGTTCCTAGAGATTACATAATGGCTTAGCTCTTTTCAGTGTAGACTTCTGAAGGGTCACATATGCTTAAATAATGTCTAGCAATTTCACAGTTGCTGAAATTTAGTGACATGAACTTTTTTTGATTAATTGAGGGTATAGTAAAATTTACTGCTTGTATGATCTCTGGGAAATAAAGGCAGCTGGATTTATTCACTCTTGTTCAGTGTCCTCCAGAAGCAGATATAGCCCACCAGATCATGGGAATGTTGCAAGATTGGGATATATTATCTCACATTTAAGGGCTCCTACACCAGAGCAACTGTCTGCTGTGCCTTTAACACCTCTTGTGATCATTCTACTGAAAAACATACAGATTTAAATTCATTGATCTTCTAGGTCACAGGTGCTACTGAAGGGGATGTTCTCCATCTCAAAAGCCATGCTCACAGGCACTGTGCTAAGCTTGGGTGAGGCCAGGGCAACCTGTGCTTGAATCATGAGGAACAGTGCCATCCCTCCCAGACTGCCATTCCCTTTGGAGGTGGAAGCAGAGCTCAGGCAGCAACAAGTTATCTTCACACAGCAGCTGCTGTACTTTTGGGCTTCAGATGGAAGACTTGTTTGATCTCACGGGTGTAGCAATTGAGTTTTATAGACAACTCACATGCAAGGTTGGGCTGCAAGCCTGCCCAGTCTGATTTTTACACTCATTTTTTCCAGTAGTGTATTTCAGTTACAGGAGTGACTAGATGTATAGCCATTTAGGAAACTACGAAGTTCACTTCAGGTGTACATTTCCATTTTCATAATTTTATCAAGACAGCTCTGCACAGACAGCCATAGTCATTGCCTGTGTGAGATCCTCCAGCCAGTACACTACTCAGGCATCTTTGCAAATGAAGTTAACACACTATTTTGACAGCATTAGATAACCATGGATCATATATACTTGAGAACCCGGAATGATTTCTTCATATGCATAAGATTTTATTCAAATGAGCTTAAAAACAACTATTAAAACTAAGAGAGTAGAAGTTATAAACTGTATTGTAAAATATGAAAGCAGCCTGCATCCCTAAAGAATTCTTGCCTAGAAATGGGAATGAATTTGTCACTAAGATGCATCTCTTGAAGAGGAACATGCATCTTCCTCTGAAAGATTTCTAGATTTCTACCACTCCATCAGTTGTGCTTTATTCTTAAAATCTCTCTCAAGGGAAAATAAAATTTGACTTCAGGGATTTCAGGGCTGCCTTGCTGCCAGACCTGTTTAAATCATTGACCTGGCTGAGAAAACAAACTCCAAACGAATTGAGCAGTGAACAGTCCTGTGAAAGCTAGAGTTGAGAACTGCTCGCTGCTTTGCATTAACGATGTTTGAACACTGAGTATACGTGGTGCAGGCTGGAGTGGTGACCTGAGCTTGGGTGCAAGGTAGAGACAAACCTGAACTACGTATAGGCACTGGGAGCAGATATGTAGTTAGCAGAACAGGTGACAGAGAGGGCTATTCAAAATCTAGAGCTTAGCAACCCAAGGCTTCACTCATTGCTCCAGTACAACTACAGAAGCCATAGAATTTTGGGAGGCTCCATTTGCAAACCCTACAAATTCTAATTGTAAAGCAGTTATACTCACAATCCAGGTGGCTACAAGTGTAAAATTCCACTTGATGTGCAAAACAAATGAACAAAATCACCATGTCCAAGTTTCTATACTTACAAGAGGTTTTAAGCAGTTCTCCTGCCCTCTCTGTAACCTGCGCATTCTTGGCAGTTGTGATACATTAGCATCATGCCACCATGCTAGCTGCAGAAAACACATTTTAGAGAGCGGACGAGAACTGGTGGAAGGTGCGAATGAACAAAAAGATCTTAACTGGGCAAAGCTGGGATGAGACTACCTTTTGGTCCTGGTATCTGTACTGACAGGTTAAGGCTTACAAAAAAAAAAAAAAGTGCCAGTATTTACTGTATGCACTCATGCTGAAGGACAACTATTTAAACAACTGCCTGAGAGTGCTTTCAAGAAATCAGCCAGAACTAAAGTCAGTGAAAGGAGAACGATCATTAAAACACTCTCAAAGCTTTGTAATATGTCTTGAAATAGTGTTCATGCATATAGGAATGCTAGGAGATTAAGATCCAATATCTCATGATCTACAGCATCTAGGAATAAGTACTTTAATACTACTGGAAACGTGCCCTTTTGGATTTGTGACTACACATTGTTTCCATCTCTAGTAGTAATGAGTGTCAAAGTTACCTCTCCTAAACCATTATTTTTTGCCATACATGGATATAATTTTGGCTTAGAATTCCACATTTCGAAGAAAAATGGATTACTGGTTGCTGGTTTTTTGTGTGTGGTTTTTTGTTTTAAGATGACACCTTTAAAAGGTAATACAGAAGACTGGCATATCAACAAACAGCTAGATGCTTCAGAATAGCAATTTATCAAAGAGCAATCCAGGTCATGGTTGTGACTTATTCAGCTTTCCTAAAATATGACTGTACATAGCGAAATGTTTTTGCTACTCATCTGAGCATCAGTACACCTCACACAAGTCCACTGCTTATGATTAATGGCATCATCCCAGTGTGCACCAGTAAAAATTTGTAGCTCATCACAGATTCTGCTTATAACATTGTTCATCCTTTTTCCTGGAGTTCTCCCACTGAAGCACATTAGTATGTAAATGTCAGTATATCTAGCACAATTTATTCCCAAACACTGGTAATTTCAAGAGAAAAATCAGCAAACACCTGATGGCTAGATTATGCAAGTCTATTTGTCTTTATTAAAAGAAGTAATTCTGAGACAGCTTTTTAAATCTCGCTTGCTCCACCTGAACTTTCTTTTGGATATGCCACTTAAGACTTTCTTTAGTAATGTCAGTGGATATGCTTCACATGTGCACCTACACAGCCCATGCAACTCCCGTTATTGGACTTCAGTGACCAAAACAAAACTCCTTAGAGATTAGTAAAGAATTTTCAGCATCAGTGCACCCATGGGATTCAAGGGACCTCACAAATCACTTAAACGTCAATGAAATTTTATTCCTGTTTTGGTCATGTTACCCTCTTCAAGTGCACTGTGATCTGTTCAGATGCTCCAGCTCTGAAACTCTTCCAAGATACATTTCCTGTTCTAAACTTTTCTGCTGGCTACTTACAGCAAGAGAAGCTGGTCCAAATGCAAGATCCAAATGGTCATCATCTCTGATTGCACCAAAGTTAACTTAAACTACACATTTTAAATTTTTACTTAACTCAAAGGGGAAAGTGCCATTAATTAATCATACAGCTACCTGCTTCAATTGCATGCACTGATCTTCCTTCCCCTGTGTAGTGATAGCTGATCCCAAAGCTTTGTGGTTTCCTTATCCAGCTGAGAGGCATGCACAAGACTAAGGATAAATTGTGCTAAACCAAATGGGGCTGGAACACAACACTTTGTGACTGCAAGAAAAGGGAAATAATTGGTTACCTGTCATCTTCAGTCACTGTAGACATCCTGCCGCCATAAATGTGATCAATCACCTATGGCTGGAAATTTAAGGAAATTCTGATAATAGTTTCCATATGATCTTTTCTGCTAGCTTTGCAAGGTTGACAAAGGCTCAAGAAAGCCTGCGTTTGATTCCTGTCACTTCTTCTTAGCTTAGTCTGCTGTAAACATACCAGCAACTTTCAACTTGGAATGTCTCTTAATATCTTCCATGCAGAAACAGTCAGTGGAACCATCTCTTATATCTTCCATGCTGACTAGAAGAGAGCCATGTCCATTTAGCTCTGGTGTAACCATTTGGCAAATAACCTGCACTCGATAAACTAGTTGAATATTTTAACCTGGCCCATAGTTCACTTCTTGTTCTTCTCTTCTCTGAGGATCTTTGCTACTAGTGCAAATTTTTGTAGGATTTTCTTACAAAGTGTCCCTTTGATAGCCTTTCTACTGACTCTGCACTGGGCAAAAGCTTCCAAGACTTTAATAGAGCCAGCCAATAGCCCCCATTCAACCCAACCTTGAACACCTCCAGGGATGGGGCAGCCACAGTTTCTGTGGACAACCTGTTCCACTGCTTCACTACCCTCTGAATAAAATATTTCATCCTAACATCTAACCTAAATCTCTGCTCTTTAAGTATTAAATCATTCCCCCTTGTTCTTTCACTGTCAGACTGCATAAAAACTTAGTCTCCCTCCTGCTCATAAGATCCTGTTAAGTATTAGAAGAGGTTTTCTCAGAGCCTAGTCTTCTCCAGGATGAACAAGCCTAGCTTCCTCAACCTTACCCCATAGGAAAGATTCTCCAGATCTCTGAATATCTTCGTGGCTCTCTTCTGGATCTACTCCAACAGTATTACATCTTTTTGTGCTACAGTCCCCAGGGCTGGATGTAATACTGCAGGGGTCTCACAAGGACAGAGGAGGACAATCTCCTTTCTCTCCCTCCTGGCCACCTCTCTTTTGATGCAGCCTAGGGTATGATTGGTCTTCTGGACTTAACATCCACCAGAGTTCCCAAAATCTTCTTCACAGCGCTGCTCTTCTCTCATTATGTAAAACTTTGAATTTTCTCTATCCAACTGCCAAACCTTGCACCAAGCCTTACTGAACTGTGTTACGTTCTCATAGGCCAACTTTATGAATTTGTCCAGGCCCTCTGCGTGGCATTTATCTCTTCTGTTGTATCAACTGCACCACTCAGCTTGATATCATCAGGAAATTTGCTGATTGTACACTCAATCCCACTGTCTAGGTTTTGATAAAAAATATTAAAGATAGTCAATCTAAAATGAATCCTTGGGAGACACCACCTATGACTGTCCTCCACTTGGAGTCTGAGGTGTTGACTATACTCCTCTGACTAAAACCATCCAAACAATTCTTTTAACACCCTTCCAATCCATGTATTTCTAATTTAGTTATAAGATTGGTGCAATACCATCAAAGGCCTTACAAATGTCCAGGCAAATGACATCGGTTGTTCTTCCTTTACATACTGATGCCATCAATCCACTGCAGAAGATCACCAGATTGGTCAGGCTTGATCTGCCCTTGAGGAAGCTGCGCTGTCTTTCTCAGATGACCTATTTATCCTGCACGTGTCTTAGCACAGCTTTCAAGAGGATCTGTTCTGTGATCTTCCCAGCCACCAACATGAGGCTCAACAGCCTGTATTTTACTGGATCTTCCTTTCTACCGTTCTTAAAAATGGGAGCCTTGTTTCCCTTTCTCCAGTCACCAGAAACTTCACCTGACAGCCATGACATCATGACATGATGGAGAATGGCTTGGCAACCACATCAGCTAGTTCTTTCAGAACACTGATATGTTTATCGTCCAGCTCCATAGAGTTGTGCATATTCAGTCTAATGAGGTGATTTTCGACTTGTTTGCATTTACAGTGTAAGGAATTTTGCTCTCCTGATCCCATAATGGATATGAGAGATGTAGGAAGCCTGATTGCCAGTGAAGACTGAGTCAAAGAACTCTCTGAGTACCTCAGCCGTCTCCATATCTGTTGAAGCCATTCCTTCCTTCCCTTTTATTGGAGGGGGTACACTCTTCTTGGCCTTTCTCTTCTGATCGGTATAGAACACTTTCTTGTATTTGTTTTTGTTTTTCATGTCAGCCCTGATCCCATTTCTATTCTTCCAGACAGCATTCCTTTATTCTTGCAGGGCCATCCACTCCTGCTTCTACTTCCTGTTCAACTGGTCAAACTGGAAAATGGCAGTACACCAAAGTGCCAAGAAATAACGAGAAAGACCTTATGTGGATAAACTAGTAAACAACTAGAGACATTCTAACAGGATGCAAGAGCCAGAATCACACTATTCTGAGTCTTTGATGGGGTATTTGATATGATTGTTTTCATGGAGCCCCAAAGCAGTTTCTGAGAACTGTTCTAGTGTATCTTGATATTAATCAGACGGAGAGGTGCTCACAGGTCAAACATAGGATCGAAATCACCTTCTGCCTCTGCTAACGTGGTCACATAGGCTTTTTTCAAAGTGACATGGGAAAAGAGAACAAAAAGAACAGCAACTAAACTGCATATTGTACAAATCCACTGGATGGGTTCCAACACTGAAGCAGTAGGGATGTGCATTACTAAAAACACTGGACATTTATTTGTGTTGAAACAGTTTCATGCTGCCTAGTTAGTAAAAGTCAGAAGAATTGAAAATCAATTTTTATTTTTTTCCTTAAGATGAAAGTAAAACTATGCAATTAACTTATATGCCTATTGATCACATAATGAAAAGTGCAATTAGATATATTGCTTGCAAATCCTTCCATGGTCAACGATAGCATTTGAAGTCAATGAAGCAAGTGGGTATATTTGAGCATGGGATCTAGATAGAAAGCAATACAGAAGAGGTAATCAAGTTAGTATTAAATACAGTTATCCGGTTCAGTTAGACCACACAAATCATTTCTAAAACACAAATAACAACTCCCCTAGTGAATGAGATCATTAAAGCCAATATACTTTTAAAATTTATTCATTGAAAGCATGGCACTGAAAGCTTTACTTAGAAATGAGAAATCCAACAAATTGGCAACAAAATATAGGATGGAAGGGAAATAAAAATAAATTCAGAACAACAGGCACAATGTCACAGATAAGAAACAATAAACGCTAGAAGCTAATCCGTGACCAAATTTACAGAATTGCAAAGCTCAAGTGACTACCCTCAGACTGTTTTCGCTTAGTAGAATACTCAAAAACCTCTTCCTAAGACAATTATCATTTCCAGAATTAATCACATACATTTGAATGTGTTGACAACCTAAGTGTACTGTTACACACTCACCAGTGTCTGTGATTCTTTTTGTGTCTTCTTTCAGCAGAGTGGAAGCTGTAAGAAATGGCTTCCCTTTTTGAACCCTTTTACTACATAGAACATTAGTGTGGGTACACTGAGATGAGTGTATTTTCACATTCAGGAGCTCTTCTATGTTAGACAAGCAACTTTGATGCACAGAAATAAACATACAAATATAAACATCCAAAAGAAAAGAAGTGAAAAAGCTAAGCTTCTCAGAACCACTTTCTTTCAATTGTACAGCATAGCTTTCCTTATATTCTCTTTTCCTTTTTAACTGTGTTCGTTAATACATTTCTGCTTATATAACATATATACCTTAATACACACAGGAAGTGCAAAGTTATACAGCTTTTTACTATCCGGACTTCTGTGTATTTTAATGCATGCAGTTAACATTTTCTTAAATGCAGTCAAAAGTAATTCATAACAATTTCTTGACAGGATAGTAACAAAGGAGAATGTAATTAGTATAGAAACCATTAGGACTCTGCAGAACAGCCAGCTTTACTTCAACCAGCTGTAGGAGCATCAGCAAAATATTAAAGAATCAAAACCAGTTTAGAACGCAAGCTTCAGAGCAATTAATACTGAATAAAAATTTTCCCCGTGAGAAAGAAGAGAGAGAAGGGGCAGGAGATGCCCTTTTATGCTCTGACAGCACCTGAGAAGCAACGCAGACGGACAGCCCGAGACTTGCTCACTCATTCAAGGGAGAAGACTACTCCCCAGCCTCCTCAGTCTATCCGGCAATGCTTGTCACTAGCTAATTCTATCTCATTTTAAGCAGGGAAGAAAAATATCATTCTTGTTTTCACTTGCTTTAGCCAGTTACACAATCAAGGTATGATTATCTTTTTGGCACGTTTCTGTTGCCAAAGTAGATGATCTGTAACACCAGCAGTAACCACCAGCCATTTCTATACCTACCTGTCATTATAAACTGTGCTTCCTATGAGCCCAGGCATATCTCACTGATGGATAGCACCGTGAAATTCAATCTAAAACATAAGCATTTCATGACAAAAATACAGGGAAGTATGCTAAAGATGCTTTTGCTACACTTCATAGTATTTGTTGTGATTTTGACCAGTTGATGCCTGTGTTTTAGGCTATTCTTTTTGTATTAGTTGGTATTTGAATGAAAAAGAGAAGACAGTATACCTACATTTCACCCCAGGCTATGTAAATATAAAGAGCTCAGCTTAAAATGTGCTCTGCAGAGAAGAATCACTCTGAGATTTACAAAGTAAGAAGAAAGTTGCTGACATAATCTAGGCAAGAGTAAGCGCAAAATAAATAAAATTTAAAAAATACTCTCCAAAACAAAGATATCTCATTTCATCTTGACCACAGGGGTTTTAACTCAAGGGGGAGCTAGGTAGCTGGTTTTATGAGCAGAATATTTTTGCACATTTACGTTTGAAAATGTAAAAGAATTAATTAAACCTGCTTATGTTCACAATTGATATTGTTGACAAGGAGACATCTATGTTTATCTCCTAGGGCAGAACTGATGACTGCTTACTGACAGTGGCTTTCAATGAGAGATCCCATAATGCTTTAATTCAGTTGTACTGCCTGTTTCTGTAAATTGAAGAAAAGCACTGAAGAAATCTTTCTTTTTCACCTCCTGATATCAGATGAGAATTGAAAGGATACTCAGTTCTCCCAAACATAAAAACTCAAAAACTAGACAGAAGTTATACCAGGTAATTTTTTTTATTATTTTTTTTTTTAATTAGAATATTAGAAAATATATGTGATACATTTTCCTGATTGTGTATAAATCTTCAACTGAGCAAATTTAACTGCTCAAGCTTGATAGATTTGTTGCACACCTGAGTCCACAGTGTATTTTCATATCACTTGTCAAGCAGGTGTTATAACTAGATAGAAAATTAATCATGTGCATTAGAATGAACCTAGAAAAGCCTCAGGAGTTGAAGTAGCTATCACCAAGGCTGACAGAGCCAGTAAGCTGCAGCAATAAGAAAATTATGAGAATTTAGATAAAGTAAAGAAGGAGGCTTCACATAAGTATATTTTAATGGAAACTCCTACACAGTTTCTCTATAACTCTTCTTTTTGGGGTTGGAGTTTGTCATTCACACTGCTGAGAAACAAGCAAATCCTACTATAATGACAATAATAATAATAACAACAACAACAAATTCCAAATCATAGAAAGAAAGTGAAATATCAGCAATACTTATGGCAGAAAAGATTTCTAGGAAAAAAAAAAAAAAAGGAATGTGTTTGTTTTTGATAGCAGGAAGAACCTGTCAGCTCCATTTCCTGCTGTAAACAGTAAGTAAAGTGATCCCAGCATTCTGGGCAAGAACAGGTCAGGTGGGGAGTTGTCTTGTTACTATTTTTTCAATACATAAGTCAGCTTTATGAAAATAAATCTTCTTGCAAAATGATGATGATATTTGTCATGAGTAATTTCATTTCAGTCAGACCTGTGTTCGTGCCCTCTGGTACCTTTGAAAGTGCTGTGAGGCAAGAGCCAAAATTGAACAAGCTGAAGGACTTGCTCCACTTAGGCTGGCCATGTGACTGATTATCACTGGTAATACAAATCCCCACTGACCTTGAAGCTGTCCCAGACATCTTAACTGAAGAATTACTACATAGAAGCTACAGGGTCATCCTACCTGACCTCTTCTCCAGCTCACGAAATTTCCCATGGCCAAGGAAGGAATGTAAAGCCCACTTCCTACCAGCCTGCCTGTGTGTGTATCAGTGCCTTAGCAATTTCCATCTCTTATTTATTACATAATAGATGGAAGGGGAAACAAAGCTTATTCACTTCTTGTGGCTTACATTTGCCTATGTTGTGTAAAGCAGAGAAAACCTGCAGCAGATTACCTGGAGAAAAGTGCTTTCGGCTTCTCTGTGGCTACATAAATGCCAGGGCTGGGACAAGGAAAGAGGGAGAAGAAAGCTTCTTGGCCATCTGGCCCTACCCTTTTTTCAGTGGTGTTCCTTGTTTTGTTACTGAACTGTAAAATGGGAACAGTCACACAAGATTTATTCCTTTCAGAAGTAAGGCACGAGCTGGAACTGATTTGTCTTACGTAAGCTTAACAATAAAGTCTTTGCTCTCTGAAGTGACAAGGAATACTACTGTGAACCAGATGAATTCTTAAAAACTTCATGTCTGGACTGAGCCTACAAAACCAAACACATGATCCCATGTCTTATCACCTCCACTCCTAAATTCAAAGCATATGACATAACCATTGCAACAAAGTTTGCAGAAGTTATGTTTAGTTAATTACATTAGAATTTATTTACTTATACGCATTTAAAACAGAAGGAAAGAGTTGCAGCTAGAGAAAATGGGCAATTCTCCATTTCTAAATAATGCTTGAACCAAAGCATGTAACAAAAATATTGTTTAATTAAGTCAAGAGTTATGACTTACTACAATGCTAAAAAAGACACCCACGCTCATTCAGTAATTTAAATCCTATCACAACTCAGTCTGCTTGTTAACAGCAGTATTACAATAATTCAGAGGAAATTTTGTAGAATAATAGAATCATGGGAAAAGTCAACCAAATCATCTAGTTCAATTGTTCACCTACCACCAGTATTGCTCATATGTCCCTAAGTAACACATCTATCTTTTCCTCAAACATCTTAAGGGATGATAGTTTCACCACCTGTTCCAATGCCTGACCACACTTTCTGAAAAGAAATTCTTCCTAACATCCAACTTGAATTATATGAGGGCCAATCCAAAAATAATGCTTCCTATTTTATTATGTTGGCCCATGACACCACAGGCGGATGTTGGTGGTATGGCAGCAGAGGCTGAACCTTCCTACCAATATTCTGTTACATTTTGTTGCTGTGTGACATATGGCAGCAAAGGGACAGTCTGACAGAATGGCATCTGATGTGAAAGTGAGTATTAAGCAGAGGCGTATCATTGAATTCCTTCATGCTGAAAAAATGGCACCTATTGATATTCATTGACACTTGCTGAAACATTATGGAGACCAGACAGTGGATGTGACTACAATGAGACAGCAGGTGGTGTAGTGGGCTTCAGCAGCGGTGACAGGGACGTGAAAAACAAGTCACGTTCTGGATGGTCACACAGATTTTGGCAAGAGTAGCATGCAGGCTCTTTGTTCATAGCTGATGGTTGTGACTTTGCTGAAGAACAGTGTTTTGTAGCTGAGAATCTGTTCTACCAAATAGTGTTATTGTGCCATTTGTATCTGCTGTAATTTTCATGCAAATAGAAATTATTACTTCTGGAATGACCTATCTATTACAGGACAAATCTCAAGCATTCAACTGGCAGCATCAAAATCAACTCTAACATCACCCAGTCGGTAGCAGCAAAAGTAACACTTTGTAGTTGAAAATGAACACAAATGCCCTCTAAGGCCTCATATAAAAGGTATTTTGAAAAGAATTAGCAACATTCTATCTCCTTGTTTAATGCCTGATGAAGAGCTACTTAAACTGGTAAATTAGCAATTACCAAAAACACTACAGGTGTGATCTGAGCATGTATGCACAAGAACGGTCCTGCTCCGAGTGGCTCCAAGTGAGCAACTGCTGCCTGTGAACAAAGGCATGAGAAGAAAACCATTGGCTCTGCAGGGAAAGGATGGGAAAAGCAGTCCAGAAGAGCTAACACAACCTACTGGCCAGAGCTTTGTGTATCGTCATTCACTTACAGTTTCCAGCAGGAGGGAGGAGGTGAAAAAAAAAAAAAAAGAGAGAGAATATGTCCCTCACCCACATCACTGAGAGAGTGGAAGAGAAACCAGCTTGCTCACTCAGAGGAAACAGGAGTGCAGCAAAAGGGCAGCAGAGGACATGGCACCAAAAGACCTTGTGGTGTGCCAGCTGGCCTTGTAAGGCTCTTTACTGCAGTATCTACAGAGTTGTTAGTGGATGTTGAAGAGGAAAAAAAAAAAAAAAGCAGTCACTGATCTCTGATACACCTGTATTTTTCCCCAGTGGGTATTTAGCTATTCAGTCATTCAAATTTAACCTAAATGACAGCTGGCAAAAGAGAAGTTTTTCTTTTGGCATCCAAGAATTTATAGTGCTTTCTTTTCTCCTCACTGTTAATGATTTTGAAGGAGGAAAGAAATGTGCATTCACGAAACTAAGCAGAAACCATGAATTAATCATTTAATTTTCACAGAATCACAGAATCACAGAATTGTAGGGGTTGAAAGGGGTTGATGTTACCAATGATCAGTTGACAGCCTAGGCTCAGTTCTGTATCTGCCCAGATGAAGTCAGACATATCTCCTGTAACTATTCAGATACAGACTCAGATACAAAGGTTCTTATAAGTTTGTAAACACATTTTCTTAATATATATTTACCTTCAGAGTGTGAGTTAATTTGGAACAGGTTTAACATGAAACTTAGCAAGAGTAAACTTTCTGATTTAAAATGACATAGAGGACTCATCCGATCCAGAAGAAGGAAGGAGATTATATTAAATATCTGTATTGTTCAAACTTCTCAGAAGAGAGAAGAAACCTCTTGCCACATTGCAGTCTTAGATAAATAGTATTCAATCCCTACATTGTCACAGCAGAAAGAATCACCTCACCTTCAGAAAAAAGACTTTCATAACTTAGTGAAATACTCATAGCAAACATTCTCACTGTAATCTTGTTTATTCTGAACAAGCCAGTCAACTGGCAATACAGCTTCAATATCCCTCTTGGCACAGTAGAAGCTGATGCTCACATAAACACGTGGCTTCCTCTACTGCCTCTGCCTGAAATAATTAAACTTAAAACAGCTTTCGTACAGGAGGGGCACAAGCAGAAAAGCACTCTGTGTTTAGGATAGAGCTCAGAGTGCTTAAGAAGTAGTATCTATTAAGATACCACCTGCAGTTTTACACAACCTAACATATCCCTTCCAGCTTTCTTTACCTATATGGCAGGGCCTCCAAACACCTACCTGGATACTCTGCCTTGAGGAGGGTGGTAACAGATGCCTTTCACAAGATTCGTAGTAGTCACAGATTACATCCTCAGCTCTCCAAGAGAACTAAAGAACCAGCAGTCTGACACCAAAGCCCCTTGAGTGCCATTTCCCCTGCAGCCACCTCTCAGAGAATGAAACAGAGGTTTGTTATCAGCTCCCAAACTTATCACCTCCTTCCTGAGCTCAGATTGGTTCCAGTTTCCTCAGCTGACTTGCACAGCTGTCAGATGACAGCTGCAAGGGACCCACTCCTTGGGTCTGCTGTCACCTCCATCACTGGAAGGATGATGGGTCTTTCAGCTGAGTAATGTCTTACAGGGTTCTGTGAGAGCTTAAAAATTATCAACTTCAGCAAAACAGACCAATTGATACTCAGTATACATTTTAAAGCAGCTGGATTAGCAATAGCTGCTGAAGAAGGGACAACTTGAAGGAAAGGCTGAGAAAAAAGTTTTTCATGCCATTGCTTCACAGCAATAGATATATTGGCATTGCCATGTCACTGACAGTATGAACGAAGCAATGGAAGCTCTATGTGCCCTGGAGCTGCAATGGCAATTGAACTTATGTTCATATTTCTGCTACCGATCATCCAAAGTATTTGACATCCATATTGTTAGGAAGTAAGGCAACATTCAGGCTTTAGGTAACCTTCAGAGCAATCTAAGAGATAGGAAAAAATAAGCTTGTGCTACACCTTAGGATATATCTGTCCACCACCTTCCCATCCATTATTCTTGCAGCGCATGATTTAACATAAATGAACAAGATCCCAAGGGTAGGAACAATGCTAGTGAAGACTGAGAAAAAATGCTGAAATGAGTGGGGTTGTTTGAACTATATAGCTGAGAGCCAGAAAGTCTAAAATCATCTAAGCGTGCAAGCTGGGATTGAGGGCCAGATGGGAAATATTTGAACTTGGTACTATTATTGACCAGGCAGTCCAAAATACAGCATTTAAAATTCTTGCTTTCTTTAGCCAAGTTCTTTCACTTGAATATCTAAAGGAGAAAAAAGAAAAAGAAAAAGAAAAAGAAAAAGAAAAAGAAAAAGAAAAA
>NW_024962268.1:15218257-15256571 GCF_019238085.1 Lagopus leucura
AAAAAGAAAAAGAAAAAGAAAAAGAAAAAGAAAAAGAAAAAGAAAAAGAAAAAAGAAAAAAAGCTAAAGAAGCAGAAAATTGTAACTGATCTCCACCAATTTTTAAATAACAGCTCATAAATACAGAGGTTCAATACCTGGCAAATTTAGCTCGGAAATAAAACATGATGCTATGGGGGAAGGGGACTAGATGCTTTTAAGATCCTCCTTGTATATTCTGGAGGAGATTCACGTGAATACTGTGCATTGAAGTCCACCTATTTGCTTAGAACTACACATCTACCAGAATAGTATAATCTATTAGTATATATATTATATTAGTATATATTATATTAATAGTATAATAGTATAATACATAATAATGTAAATACAATTCAGGTAGAGTTTTCAGTTTCCTGTAGTGACCCCTGAATAAGAATGCTTGTCTGTAGACAGCAAATTGAATTAGGAGGTTTACTGGAAGAAGTGGATGACCTACCCCATTGGACCAGCTGACATTTTATTGTAATCTCTGACTAAAGGGTCCATTCATGGAATTATGCTTTCATTTCAGGTTTCTCTTACTGAATCCTCTGTGGTATATTGTATGTTCTTCCTACAGGAAGATTATGGTACTAGGATTTCTTTGTATGAAACACAGCTGGTATTTGCCATCATATAATTTGAATATGGTCTCCTTAACCAAATTTTAAATTCAGATGCATTTTTTTCATATAGAAATGCTAGTTCTGTATTTAAGAGTCACTCACCTAAAGAAAACTCCATTTGTGAGCAGCACTCTGCTGCACTAGGACTGCCAACTTTTGGTTTCTTCTTCATTATCTTCTCTATCAATATTTTTTGGCATAATTAACTCGCATCTTAATCTGTCATGTGCTATGTGCTACTGAACTCTAACATGTTTTGATTTGATACAGTGCAATAGACATTTGTAATACTATTTTCCCAGCACATTTTATATAAACAGCAATTCACTTGAACTAAGCCTGCAAAATATGGCTAAATAATAGGATACAGATTGCTTTTAGTTTTCATGTTGATCTATAATGCATTACATTGCATACATATACAATACATTGATATATAATGCATTATAATGTGTTCAGAGCTTTTGTCTGTCAGACTCATGACCACACAGCCAGTATGACTGTTATCACACAGCTAAAACATATATGGAGAAATAAAGGCATGCTGCAAGGTCTAGCATAGCACCAGACTGGGCTAAGTACATTTTTTCTCCCTTCCCTTTTCATGTTGTTGTACCACATGACAAGAATCAGAATGCCTATATAAATGGCAGAGCGTTAACACTCTTCAGGAAATACATTGTTTCCTTTATCCCATTTAGAGGAATGGCAGCATATGGAAGTTTGATTTAATTATCTGCTCTTTTTTTTTTTTTTTTTTTTTTTTTTAATCTGGTCTTTGTAAAGCAAATCTGTGTCTTTCTAGTATTTGAAGCTTTTGTAGCTGCCTTCTTTTTTCCATTTTTTCTTTTCATTTCTTTTTTCTTTTTCTTTTTCTTTTTTTTTTTTTTTTTTTAAACTGCAGCCTGTCTCTTTTCAGAGAAATGAAAAGCAAGTTAACCTTGTGACAGCATTTCTTGGAATGTCATGGATTGTTCTTGTTAATTTGACATGTCAGTTGACTTCAGGGACTGGACCCCTTGTACTGAATGAAGGACATATGAAGAAAAAAGCACACACAAGGGAATGTGTGTTGATTTTCTCCTAGTCAGTGTTCTGGTAGAAATGAACACAGTGAATTTTTATTAGCTAATTAAAACTGCTTCCTACATCAGAGCTGAGCATAATTGACATATTCTGTGTCCACCTCTTCGGATACTTACACTGTTTTTTGTCTTTCCCTGTCTATATTAAAAAGAAACATAAAAGAAAGAGAGGGAGGAAGGAAGGAAGGAAGGAAGGAAGGAAGGAAGGAAGGAAGGAAGGAAGGAAGAATCTACTGTTTTTCTTACTGTCTCCTTGTAGATTACTTCCTTAGGCAATTTATTTTGTCTTTGCCACAAATTGCAATTCCTGACTAGAAGAGTGGCTCTGGAGGCTCAAGCACATTGTGCTGTTGCCATACTCTGCAGTGAGCAGGGGCCTCATTGACTCAGAAGCCTGGAAATGGTATCTTGGAGCAGGCACAATACGAGCAAAAGTAAGGCCCTTGACGTACTTTTCTGCTTCTCTAAAGAACAGTTGTGAGTGCTGTCAAAGGTTATTCAAGGACATCCACATCTCTGGGTTGGCCAGACTACTGTATTTATTTAATATTCATCCTACACCCAACAAATAGTTTTATTTCAATACTGTAGAATATTGTCAGGAAACTATCAGATTTTTTCACATACTCACTGTATATTTTCCCTACCTAAAACTTTTGCAAATTTGTCCATTCATCACAGGCCTTGATATGAAATCTTAGTGAGCTGCTCTTAAAATGTCATTGAGAGATCTAACAGACAAATGTCATTGGGACATATAAAAAGTCTCTGTATTACAGACCCTGATGATCCTTCCAGGAAAACATTTAAACAGACATCTAAAGTCCAATTACAAATAGTTTTATTCACAGACTTGGGATTAAGATAGGGCTAAAAACTTCTGCAGGATCAGGTTTGGGGGGCCTTTTTTTCCCAAAGAGTTCCAAGCGGTAATCTTCTCGCAGCATGTCAGATTGTTTTCTTAGCAGATATGTGAAAATACTTGGTTTTACACCTGTAATTGTGTACAAATCTGATGCAAACTGGACTCAGGCAACTTGATACAATTTATTCCAGAAATTCTAAATGCTGATGTAATGTAGACGTACAGTGGCCTATATATATCCAGAGGGCAACTGGGCACACATGCAGGAGTTCAGAGGCTCTGATGTGGTCCATGCCACACTACTGTGGTCAGTTGGCTGTGGAAACTGAATAAACTTAAGCACGTGGTTCTAAGGGACCATCAAGTCAAGGAAGACTAACTTTTCCTTAATTCTAAAAGTAGAGACCAGCTCCAGTTCAGTTACTGGGGAACGTAGTAACTGGCATGATAACATTTTCAAGAGAATATTTGCTGTAAACATTTAAGCATGTTTTCATTCTCAGAATGTGCAAATTGTTTTGTTCTAAAATCCTCTAAAATATTACAGAAACTCTGACTTCACAAAATACCAATATTGAAATCTGCAATTTGTACTATGTAGGTACAAGGCAGACTTTTCTCAATTCCAGTCAAATGCTTCGGCTTTTAAGCAGTCAGTGGGAACATTTCTATCTATATTCACCTCTGACCATTGAAATGCTTTCCTTCCTTGGTCATACACAGCACCACCTTCCAAACAATCCAGAAGCCAGATTTACAAACACATCCACCAAGTCTGCACCTGAAAAAACAAGTGTTCTTTACTGAGCTCTAAGGCAAGCCAGTATTTACCAGTCTGGAATGAGGAAGACCACTCTGATTAGATACTCTGTTACAGATTTTATTCTGAAGCCAAGAAGCTTTTGTATTTGACACCTTTTAGAGTTTATGCAGTACGTGCTGTACAAACAAGTACTGAGTTCACTAGAGGGGAAGATAATAATGGTAACAGACTTCTGGAAATGTTTTTGTTGAATGTTGTATAAATTAATGGGTTTATTCTTAGGCCAAAAAAAGATACAAGTGGGAGATGATTCACAGTGAACAGGCACAAGTCAGAGGTGAATGAGAGAACGAATTTATTGTTTATACAACTAGAAGTGACAACAGAACAGATCTGCTAAGGTAAACCACAATAAAAAACTAAAGCTTGACCAAGCATGTCTAGAAACAGCATGATAAATTAAGTAAATTCATTTGCCAGATTTGAATAGAGGAACTGAGAAGAAATCTCTCACAGTAGAAACAACAAAAGTTAGTATTTGTCTGGCTTACGTTCACACACATCTTTCCACCTGGAGGTACAATAGATGCTCCATTTCTAACTCAGACTCTTTGAATCATTAAAACTGGAAAGGACCACTAACATCATCCAGTCCTAATGTCAGGCCATCATCATCACCATTCCCATCATGTCCCGAAGTTTCATATCTATCTTTTTCTTGAAAGCTTCCAGAGACACTGATTCCACTACTTTCCTGGGCAGCTTGTTCCAGTGCACTATCACCATTTCATATTTAAATACTATCTATTAGAAATATTTTTTTTGTTTTTACATCGTGGCACACCCAAAAATTTCAAATATTACCGCTTTTTTTTTTTTTTCTGTTTATTTTATGCAACTGCACTGCTTACATATTTAAGTCCTTCAATATTAGATTGGTGTAACTATGCTAGCAACCGAGAGAGATAGAGAGCGATCAGGCTACAGTTTGACCATTTATAAACTTGCAGTAAATCTTTAACTGAATTGAATTTGACAAGAGACATGAAAAATAACAAGAAGGGATTCCACAAGCACCTTGATCAGGAAAAAAAAAAAAAAATTGGCTGTTGGGTGAATTCTCTGGTGACTGGAAAAAGTGAAACAACACTCTCATTTTTAAGAAAGGTAGAAAGGAAGATCCAGGAAAATACAGGCTGGTGAGGATCACATCTGTGGCTGGGAGGATCATGGAACAGATCCTCCTGGAAATGTGCTAAGGCTTCCATGCCTGATCAAAATGGTGGCCTTCTAAGGTAGATTGATTTTATCAGGATTGTATCCGTATACAAAGGAATAGCAACCGATGTCATCTGCCTGGACTTCTGCAAGGCCTTTGGTGGTCCCACATTACATTCTGTTTTCTAAATTAGGAAGATATGGATTGGAAAAATGGCCTATTCAGTGGATAAGAAATTGTTTGAATGATTGCAGTCAGAGAGTTTTGGCCAGCGCCTCAAACTCCAGGTGGAAGCCAGTAGCAGGAGGTGTTCCCCAAGAGTTTGCTTTGGGACATACTCTTTAATATCTTTATCAATCACCTGCATAATGGGATTGAGTGCACCTTCAACAAGATTGCTGATGACCAAGCTGGGCGGTTCAGTTGATATGATAGAAAGAATGGATGTCACTCAGAGGCACCTGTATAGGCTTGAAAATCAGACCCAGGAGAACACAAGGCAGTTCAATAAGGCCCAGTGTAAGGTGTTGAACTTGTTCTGGGGTAATTCCAGATTTGCGTATAGACTTCAACGTGTACACCTCTCAATGAGAATTCCTTGAAAACAGCCCTACGGAGAAGGACTTGGAGATTCTGGGGGGTGAAAAACAGGGTATGAGCCAGCAGTATGCACTTGCAGACCAAGATGTCAGCAGTATCTTCAGTTGCACCAAAAGAGGAGTAACCAGTGGGGCAAAGGAGGTGGTTTTCACCCTTTGCACTGCACTTGTGAGGCCCCACCTGCAGTACTGTGTGCAGGTCTGGGGTCCCCAACAAAAGAAAGATGTGGAGTTGTTGGTGTGGCTCCAAAGGAAGGCCACAGAGATAATCAGAGGATTGGAGCAGCTCTCCTCTGAAGAAAGGCTGAGAGAGCCAGGGTTGTTCAGCCTGGAGAAGTCACCAGGGAGACCAACGTGTGCTTTTCCAACACTTAAAGAGATCTTAAAAGCAGGACAGAGATCGACTTTTTACACAGTCTGATAGTGATAGGACAAGGGGGAATGGTTTTAAAATAAGAAATGAGATTTAGGTTAGATGTTTGGAAATTTTCTCCTCAGAGGGTGGTAAGGCACAAAAACAGGTTGCCCAGAGAAGCTGTGGATGCTCCACCCCTGGAGGCATTCAAGGCCAGGTTGGACAAGGCCCTGGGCAGCTTGATCTGATGAGTGGCACTGTTGGAACTGAGTGATCTTTAATGTTTCTTCCAAACTAATCTATTCTGTGATTTTGATTTAACCAACCTGCAGTTCTTCTGTGCTTGAATATCAATAATAATATATAGATCACAGAATCACAGAATCACAGAATCACAGAATCACAGAATGGCCAGGGTTGGAAGGGACCTCAAGGATCATGAATTTCCAATCTTCGCCACATGCTGGGCCACCAACCTCCACGTTTAATGCTAAACCAGGCTACCCAGGGCCCCATCCAACCTGGCCTTGAACACCTCCAAGGACGGGGCATCCACAGCCTCTCTGGGCAGCCTGTTCCAGTGCCTCACCACTCTCTGGGTAAAGAATTTCCCCCTGATATCTGACCTAAATCTCCCCTCCCTCAACTTAAAACCATTTCCCCTTGTCTTACACATATCAACCCTTTCAAAGAGTTGATTCCCCTCCCCTCTGTAGGCTCCCTTTAGGTATTGAAAAGCTGCAATGAGGTCACCCCACAGCCTTCTTTTCTCCAGGCTGAACGAGCCCAGCTCCCTCAACCTGTCTCTGCAGGGGAGGTGCTCCAGTCCCCTGATCACCTTCATGGCCCTCCTCTGGACCCTCTCCAACAGCTCCCTGTCTTTTTTGTACTGCGGGCTCCGCACTTGGACACAGTATTCCAGATGGGGCCTCACAAGAGCAGAGTAGAGGGGGACAATCACCTCCCTGTCCCTGCTGCCCACCACCCCTCTTCTGATGGAGCCCAGGATACCATTTGCCCTCCGAGCCGCAAGAGCACACTGTCGGCTCATGTTAAGCTTTTCATCTATCAGGACCCCCAGGTCCTTCTCCACAGGGCTGCTTTCAAGGACTGCTCTTTCCAGCCTGTAGAGATGCCTGGGATTCCTCTGGTCCAAGTGCAAAACTTTGCACTTTGCCGTGTTGAACCTCATCAGGTTCACCCAAGTCCACCTTTCTAGCCTCTCAAGGTCCCTCTGAATGGCATCCCTTCCTTCCACCATATCAACCGCACCACTCAGCTTGGCGTCATCAGTGAACTTGCTGAGGGTGCACTCAATTCCGTCATCGATGTCATTGATAAAGATGTTAAAGAGCACTGGTCCCAAGACAGACCCCTGGGGGACACCGCTCATTACCAGCCTCCACCTGGACATAGAGCCATTGATGACCACTCTCTGTCTGCGGCCTTTCAACCAGTTTCTTATCCATCCAGTTGTCCACCCATCAAATCCATATCCCTCCAATTTGGAGATGAGGATGTGGTGGGGGACCATGTCAAAGGCCTTGCTCAGGTCCAGGTAAATGACATCGGTCGCCTTTCCCTTACCCTTACCCACCGATGCCATCACTCCATCATAGAAGGCCACCAGATGGGTCAAGCATGACCTTCCTCTGATGAAGCCGTGCTGACTGTCATGGATGACACGCCCATCCCTCACATGGCCGAGCATGTCATCCAGGAGGATCTGTTCCATGATCTTCCCAGGCACAGAGATGAGACTCACCGGCCTGTAGTTCCTGTGGTCCTCCTTACTCCCTTTCTTGTAAATGGGAGTGATGTGACCCTTCCTCCAGTCATCCAGGACCTCACCTGACAGCCATGACTTTTCAAAAATGATGGAGAGCAGCTCGGCAACCACCTCAGCCAGCTCCTTCAGAACCCTGGGATGCATGCTATCCGGCCCCATAGACTTATACGCATTCAGTCTCATGAGGCAGACAATGAAAATCAGCCTGTTCCCAAATAAGACTTAAAAAAAAAAAATAAAAAAATTAATAAAAAGCTCAGTTATAGTAGTGACATATTACAGAGAAATGCATTTTTGCCTTCTATCCTAAAGAAGTCAATAGGATCACATACCTCTTAGGATACTGTAGGCTGAAAGTAATAGTTAGTACCTTAATATTTTAGGTTGCTGAGTTAGTAGTATATACCACTATATTATGAGCTAGATGTGTCTTTTTGCTTTATAAAATCTTCAGTATTCATAGAGGACACCTCTGTAGTCACACAGGTAATTTCAAAAGAAAATAGTTTCCTTCTAAGATAGGTGTCTGATACTGACTATAGAGGGAGCCTAACTACTACCTAAGCCTGGATGTCTCACTTCTGTGTAGCCACGTTAGAGTAGTTGAAACCCACTCACAGTCCATAAGGAAAGTTAAATGCACAACTTTGATTGGAGGAGTTAAACATAGAGGAGTGATCATAGAGAGAGAGGCCCTGATGATTTTCAGCAGAATAGGATACAGATTAAGGGGAATGCAAGAATTCGCAGGCAATGCTATGTTAGTTGAAATTAGGTCCAAGAAATCTGCCATACAGCTGTTGTGAACAGTCCTGAATCCAGTAATATCTCAAAGTGAACTGAAAACTGTAGTTCAAGACACACCTTAGTATTCAGTCAGAGAAAGGCTGAGATCCTCACAGCATAGTGAGATCCTTCTTTTCAACAGGATAACTGGCAGCATGTTCATGGCAGATGATAAAAATCAATGGGAGACAGTTGTTTAAGTACTTCTGAACACAGGAACTTGTGTGACTTAAGAGATCCATTTTGCTAGAATCCAGAGACACAAAAACATCTACACAGACTGTCTAAACTCTGTAGTGACTGATAATTTCTGATTTATGATCATACTAGCAATTGTTAGGATTAAGCATTCATACAGGTCATGCTACAGGTACAGGTCCTGGGTGATAACCTGGCAAAATAGTTTGTGGTCTGGGTGATGCCTTCATCATCCATAACAGAGATCAAATAAAATTTTCACTTGCATCATAGCAACTAACAGCAAAATGCTTGCTGTCTTAGGATTCCCCAGGCAGTAAAGCCAATTCAGGTAAATCAAACTAAAAGGAGAAATAAGGAAGATAGAACATTTCTAGGAGACAGACATTTTGTGTGAAATAGCTGCATCCCAGTCATTGCACACCTGCTCATCATGAGCAGGCTATTCCTGTTTCCAACTGTAGAGCCATCAGGTTACATTCCTGAGGCTCTCAGCCCCTCACATGATGCCTGCATCTGGCTGGCAACTACCTCAGCTGAGAATAATTTGTGGTGCATCACAGTTTTGGTGTGTCTCTTAAAAACAGAAGGAAAGTGGCTTATTTCTCAGTAATGGCCAAGAGTGTTAAGATAAAACAGACTTAGTTCCCTAGTCTTTTGGAATTAACAACTTCAGTGCTCCCCAAAGATAACCTACAAAATTTAACTACCTTTCTGCACTGAATGTGTTCATGACTACACAGGGCTACCCCATGTTTGTTCAGTGCAGCCTGCAAACTCTACATTTGCAGCAAGGATTATTTGCTAAAGCAAATAAAACAATATTCTAGGACTCCCTCCAGGGTCATTAAGCTTTCCTCTAAGTTAGTTTTGGCTTTCAATGATTACAATAAAAATAAATCTTAACTATGCTTCTTCCACTTTCTTAAGCATTTGGGAATTTTGAAGAACACTAAGGCAAAAGGGAGAAAAACTATTTAAAAATTTTTCATGTATGTATGTATATGCATATATGATATTAAGAATTACTACTTCTACATTTCATACTGCATATTGCTCTATTTGTGTATCTGTAGATAAGTAAAATTCAGAGACATCCAATGACTCAGTCACTTCAGAGCTTCCTCACTGTTATGCTCCAGGTATTCTCTGCCCTCTGCACACTTGTTTTAGGTCTGAGACTACAGCTCCACCAGAACTTCTTCTGATGTGGACTACATAAAAGTGGAGTTTAATGTGCCGGTCTCTAAGCTAAGGCCAGCTGTCATGAAATTATATGCGTCCATACCATCAAATCCACATGATACTGAACTGCTCATTGTGAGTGAGCATGCTCTTGTACTAACTCCCAAACCACGCAGTATATGAAAGGGCTAACCTAGGCAAAATTCAAACTTGGTATCATTTTTGTAGTTTAACAGCACAGGACCCGGTGCTCAGCACTGTTTAATCTACTTCACAGATATATCTAGAAGATCTCCCAGGAAAGTCAGTTCTATGTCACAATCATTAAGTAACTGAATTACTGTAGCTATTCATTGACATTACTCTGTCTGGATAGACACAGGAAGACAAAACAGTGAAATTCTTTACCCCTCACTCTGCTCCAGTACCCAGCCTGAGGTCTCTTGTGCAACCCCCCTGACCCAGATCTGTGATGTCATCAGTATCTCAGTACCTATGTAAAGTGAGGGCCCAAAGTAAAGTAGCACTAATGGATGCTGACCCAATTTACAAACACAAGGATTGTAATCTCTGTAATGGAGATTACTTTTGCCCAGACCAATTCAGAATCCACCACCACTGCCCAGCAGTCAAAGTGTGTACATCCAAATGCGTATCTTGCATAGATTCTTTTCTTTTGTGGCATTCACATGCAGTGAGTCTCTGACTACAGTTTTATAGTAACAACACTGACGAACTCCAGCTGAAGCAGGAAAGCCTAGTGTGATGAACTTTGAATAAGAAGCAGTCCAGGTCCCATAAAAGTTGGCAGACACGGGCCTTGCTTCTGTCTCGCAAGAAGGGAGGCCAGAAGTTCTATTCTTCGAAGCCCTTCAGTACAACAAATTAGAGCTTCTATGAAAGCAGAATAAATTCCTAGAGGGTTGCAGGCAGCCAAGGCTGAGAGTCTTTTACTGGCTGGCCTTTATTTGGAGCGGTAGAAAACTGAAAAGTGGGATCTGAACAGTATCTGAGCTCACACAGTAAGGCTTCCAATCTTGGCCTGCACATGTAGCCATGTAACTGACGCCCTGATGCAGCTACCTAAATGTGCACACATGATGTACAGCCTGGATCAACAATGGGAGGGCTGAAAATGAGCTCTTTGTCTATCAGAGTTGATAGCACTACACTGCGATCTGAACTCATTCGGTTGGATGGGGAAGCCACGACTGTGAGAAACTCTGTAACTCATGCAAGGAGGTGCGGGTCTGATTGTGTTTCCCACTCATACTGTGCAATGTAGTAAGCTGCTCATGAACCCAGCAGCAGACGTCGGTCCAGAAAAGGGCACAAAGGTGATCAGAGATCTGGAGCACCTCTCCTATTAAAATAGGCTGAGAGAGTTGTGCTTGTTCAGCCTGAAGAAGAGAAAGTCCCAGAGAAACTTCCTCGTGGCATTCCAGTGCTTAAAGGGAGCTCATAAACAGGAGACCTTTTACATGGTCAGCGATAGGGGAATGGTTTTTAAAACTTAAGAAGAGGAGATTTAGGTTAGATTTTAGACGGAGAGTTCTTATTTTGAGGGCAGTGAGGCACTGGCACAGGCTGCTGAGAGAATTGTGGATGACCCATCCCTGGAGAAATTCAAAACTAGGTTGGATGGGAACTTGGGAAGCCCAGTCTCATGGGTGATATCGAGCTCACAGCTGGGGGTTGGAATTGAATGGTCTATAAAGTCCCTTCCTACCCAAGACATTCTGTGATTTTATGATTTTGTGATCCTCATTCAGAAAAGACTTCAAGGATCTGTGGTAACAGACACCAGGCACTGAACTGTGAGCACTACAACGTAAAACACTATTGTCTGTTAACAGTGACCAGTGAATATATATAAATTTGTTTTCACAAGAAAACTGGGAAACAATCAGCTTCAGGATCTGGAGGATTAGAAATAAGCAAAAGCTTCTGAAAAACAATCCATGAATTAAAAAAAAAAAAAAAAAAAAAAAAAAAAAACTAGAAATTAGGAGCAATTGATTCAGTACAGAGAAATGTGTCCCAGAAACATTAACTTCCTGAGAAAATTAAATACTGTGTTGTTTTTTTTTTACACATATAAGAAAGCTAAACATGTTTTCTTAACTGCAAATAGCTATTAAACAAAATAGATTGTACAAATAGATAAAAAGCAACATTTCATAACAGGGTATATCTTTGCTCTCAGAAATGTTCCAGTGAAATTAAAGATTCCTCCTTGCTGGTGCAACAGGGTTTTTAGGGACCTACAATATACTTAACTACTTCAGCAGCCTGACATGCTGTGCTGTGGGAAAAGCACCATTCTGTGTTTAATTTATAGCTGCACAATGTTGAACTGAGTGGTTTCAGAGGAGTACTGTGCAAATGCAACACTGACAATGTTTAACTTCCGATAAATATCCTCCTGAAATCAGAATCAAGTCCGTCAACATTAGCAGGAAGTATAATGTAGCTAGAGCCATTTACTTTTATTTGAAAGAGAACTAATTATAGAAATATGAAATACAAGGATCTGACCTTATATTTACTGCTGACATGTTTCATCCAAAAAGGGTCTCAACCTAAATGGGAAGAATTCCAGAGATACTATGTCAAGCCATCATCCAGCTCCAGACCTCACAAGAGTGTCTTTGATCTTCAGTCAGTAATTAAGACCTTCTTCAGGAATTAATGCTTCCTTATGTTGTAATCACTTGCACTGCAACCAGGGACTTGGATGAACTTGAGAAGCAGGCCCATGTGAACCTAATGATGTTCCAGAAGGCCAAGTGCAGGGTGTTGCACTTGAATTGGGGCAACCCTAGATATGACTATAGACTGGAAGAACTCCTTGACAGCAGCCCCACAGAGAAGGACTTCGGGGTTCCAGTGAATGAAAATCTGGGCATGAGCCAGTGCTTGCAGCGGAGAAGGCCAGCAGCATTTGGGCTATATCAAAAGACAGGTGGCCAACAGACTGAGCGAAGGGATTGTCCCCATCTGTTCTGCCCTTGTGAAGCCCCACCGGCAGTATCGCATCCCAAGCTCCACCACAAGAAAAACCTGGAGCTATTGGAATGAGTCCAGAGGAGGGACACAAAAATGCTCAGAGGTTTGGAGCACTTCTCCTGCAAAGAAAGACTGAGGAAGCCAGGCTTATTGAGCCCGGAGAAGAGAAAGCTGGGGAAGACTTCACTGAGGCCCTAAAGGGAGCTTATAAACAGGGAGGATACTAACTTTTTCCGTGGTCTGATCGTTACAGTACAAGGAAAAAGTGTTAAACTAAAAGAGGGGAAATTTAGATTTAAATTTAGAGGAAAAAGTATTTAAGTCAGAAGGTGATTGATGGGGATGAATCCTGAGCTGATGTATATTCACATATAATAATGCTATTGACTAAAACATGTATCATCTCATAAGTTGTCTTTTTCTTTAAAAAATAAAAATAAAAATAGGAGTACAGTTGACAGCAGATTTTTCCATTTTGTTGGGTTTTTTTTTGTTTGTTTGTTTTTCTCTGAAGAGCCAGAAAAGATGGTGATCTGAACTAAAGGATCCCTTTCTCTTCCCTGAGAGTGATTTCAGCACACTACTGATACTTTCCTGAGGATATGGACAAATGCAAGATGCGAGTTGTAATTTCTGAGTATTTCTTTTTTTAAAAGCTATTCTTAACATGCGATTTTGATTGCATACACTAAGCCCATTGTATTCTTTGGCCCTGCTTGAGAAAGAAAAACTAAAAAATTTGTAAAAATGTAAAATATATCATGAATCAGTGGAAAAGACAATGCTCCTTCAGTTTTTAGTGCTTCAGTTTTGTCATTTTACCAGTTTAAATAATTTTATGGCTCTCTTCCATTCTAATATTTGTAAGTTCATTGTATTTCTAACTTCACTTTCAAATACAGCTATCTAATGTATGAATGTTCAACTGTCTCTTCTAGGAAGTACCCCTCTCTCTTTATCCAACATGGACACAGAGGCATGTGTCCAACATGGCAAGAGGTATGAAACAAGAGTTCTACTATGCTACTATGTGACTGTGTGATGTCTTTTGTGATGAGGTCAACGAAGATGCACTTAGAGTATTAAATGTGGATGCTCACATTTCAAAGTATAAATAAATGAAAACAGAGAGAATGTGTCTTGGTTTAGGAAATGGGACTGCGGGAAAAAGAAATTATCTGAGACTTCCTTGAGTCTCCAGATATCATGTTGCATTGGGCAAGCTGATGAATAATGTTAATGCACTAGAAGGCACTAAGGAACCTTGTGAACAGAAAGCTACATTCAGTTTGTTGCTATCAGGCAACAGAAGTGAACAATGAAAAGAGACAACAAGAAAGGGTAAGGTGTATTTAGGCCTTTAAAATACTTCCATTTTAGTAATAGATAATTTTAGAGCATCGTATTTTAAAACAGTATTTAAAAGCAAGTAATCTTTTCAAATTGAGATTCTCAGTGTTATGAACAGTGCCTAACATTTGCTGACCAGATTTTTAAGTTATAGAAACAAAAATCCACCCAGAATTATGTACTAAAAAATCATGTCATTAGGATAAAGATTATATCACTGCTTTGCTGTTCTGCTCTTTCACTGCTTCCTATTCCAGTATCTGATTTTTAGACAGTAAGCTGTGATTGCCTACTGCTCTGCCTTCTCAGTGCACAGCATAACCTGACCTAACAATAAATAATGGAGTTTGCATCCCAAAATCTCAAATTTTATTTGACCTACATTTCAACCAGGTGTGTTCCCATCAAAAAACGCCTGGTGAAAATGGACGCAATACCAAGTTAAGTCATATTGAATGTTAGTAGAAAATTATGCAGGTAGAGAGGGGTAATTATACTTCTCTTCACATACCAATGAATGGTGGAAATCTAAACCCGAATGCAGTTTATATTTGAAGTTCTTTGCACTTGATCCTGTCTGCGAATTAAAATAAATTGGAATATACAGAATCATGCTTTGGGCTTCTCTTAATTTATGGTCTGCTTAAACGGGGAAGAGAGAGTAAATGGTAATAAGGTCAGTTAGTTTTTATAGTCATGCTTCACTTGCAACCATTTCCAAAAATGTCTGCATATTCTGGCTGTCTTCAGTGCCTTCCAAATTCTTGTTGCTTTTTGTTTCTGCCTAATTACCAAGACTAGAGCTGCAGTCGCTGAGATGGAATAAAAACAATACAATCTTATTTTAAGGCCAGGGTCAGAAATCAAAGTGATGTAAAGCTAATTGAGCCTTGACCTGTTCAGCACAAAATTATAACCATTCCATTGTCAGATTTGGAACTCTAACATTTGAACTTTCTCCCTCAAAAATGAAGTGTGCTTTACATGTAAACCACTAAATTACATGACAGTAATCCAAGATAATAATGTTAATAATGGAGATTATTTTTCAAAAGCATTTACCAGTAGAATTGAAGATTTTAAAAATGTTAGTTAGTCAAACACAGCTAATAGAAATAATCAAATCAATGGTGTACTGTGTGTTGGTGTTGACATGGCAGATGGAAATGGAATAATTGGACAGTTTCAGTGACAAAATAAAGTGATCAGTCTGTTTTTAATTTAAGAAAAAATTGCCCAAATTTTGTCTGGTCTGATTCATAACAGCAACAAAATATGTTGGATTTGCTTTCATTTCCATCAAAAACCAGAACATATCACTGATGAATTTCTGTGGTTGAATACTTAGGAAGAATCTTGTTCTTAAATGCCCAGATATTAGCTGTTTGTCATACAGAGCACATAGACTCAAACTACTGCAGCATTATAGATGGGAGTGGAAAAATGCATGCTCCTGGGAAGAGAAACAATGGAAGCAACACTGAATGAGAAAGCAAGTGTTTAATCTCAGCAGATTCAGCCATGGAAGAGCATTCTCTGCTCATAAATCTGAGAAGCAAAGAACCCTTTCTGCTTCAAAGCCTTGACAGGGAGATAGTAACAATGCCCACTTACTTTGTCCTGCAACCCTCTTAATCCTCACAGTTAAGATTCCTGAGAGGGCTTTGCAAGGTCTTACTCCTAAAAGTTAACTGGGGTTGACTTTGACTATGATTCCTAATTCTACAATTGCAACCCTGAAGAGAACTGCAAAGTTAGGTATACAGAGCTGCCACTAAGGCTAGAAGTCTGGTATAGCAAATGTTTATTTCTGAAATAATGTAATATCCATGCTCACCAAGATGATACAAGAAATATTAACACTCATAGTATTAGAGGTAATTTCAGTGTTTTGAAAGTTCAAAGCACTATATGAAAAAACTGGGATCACTCCCTAATTCCAATTGGTCCTGCTGTGTTTGTGCAGATTCTTTCAAAAGAGGAAGAAAACTTTGTGATTCAAATGACTCAAGATACAGGCTTTGTGGAAACCTGAATGCAGAACAATGAAAAAAATTCTCCATTGAATCTATATCGTAGGGTATGCATGTTTTCAAGCTGCATACCCTACCCTACAGTATAGATATAAAAGGAAAAAAAAAATAATAGAAAAACAAAAACAAGGAGAAAGGAAGAAAGGATGGGAGAGAAAAAGAAGGAAAAAGAAAAGAAAAAAACCCTACAACCTCTGTTGATGTCAGATTCCATGCTGTAATTTGGCTGCCCCTTCTGGCTGAGGGGAAGACTTTAAGTGGGATCCTTGCACTGTGGCAGTGAGGCCACAATCTGCCTTCACTTTTGACAGGGTGAGGATGTCAGCCCTGCCCTATAACAATCTCCAAGACAAACAAAACATCAAAACACAAACAAATAAACAAACAAACTGTATGCAGACTGTGCACACATGGAATTCATATCCATGGGAGTATTTTAAAATCTAATCAGTGGAATGCTAGCAAAGTCACTGAAATTAATGTGAAAACAAGTGCTGGTGACAGCAGCTGGACCAGTGCAGACTGACTACAGTTTTCTGCTCTAAGTATGACACTGCAGGGATTCTTTCCAGCTTATGGTATTGGTGCTGACAATAAAGAGCAAGATTTGTTTCCAAAGAGAGAACATCTTCACAGGTTCATAATGCAATTATAAACTGAGACAACAGCTATAATATGGGAGAAAATCCCTTCTCTCCCCTAATGTCGTGCTCAGGGCCATTTTTCTTCACTGACCCAAGGGACCTACAGGACTAAAAGGAGACCAGTGCCACACCAAAAGGCCAGTGTGCATACTTGAGAACCACACTGAATGTGCTACAGACTCCATTGCATGTAGAAATGGACGATGCCAAGTTTGGGGTCTGTGGGCTGCTTTATACCACCTCCTTTCCCTGAAAGCTCCTGCCATTCTCATGTTTTAAACCATCTTCCTACTCAATTCCATCATTGCAATGCCTTCTCTATAAAAAGCCCAGGACTGCAGCTGACCTAGAAACAGGCTTCCGGACAGTGCTTGGATTTCTACTTTCCGGCTCTCTCCCGCTTCCTCTTTCACCTTGTAACGTACAGAATTACTCAAAGAAAAATCCCTGTCTACATTCAGAGCAACTCTCTGTCAGGGAGCAGGAACTTCTGCTCTCACTGCTGATGCAGAGATATCCCAGAAAGGCTCAACCAGGACATAAGAGTGCACTTGGAAAGCAAAGACAAGCCCTACCCCAAGACAGTAACTGTACTGCACTTTACAGTCATTTTCAGCGCAGGTCAGGGCTTTGCTATTTATTCTGTAGTTATCTGTTATCTTGTGCAAACACAAATGCGGCCTCAGGATTTTATTTTCAGACAGTAACAGTACCTTTTGTTTCTTCCTGCTTTTTCATCCTACACTGTAAATCTGCAGTTTCAGTTAGCTCCTCCATTACTCCTGTGCATTTTCTGTGACTTCTGTGGTTTCAAGACTGTTATTTTAGGAAATAGGAAGTTTCATATGCCACCTCTGCATCATACTGTACATCATATGTTATTAACTATTGCCCACATTTTACCCACACAGACCAAAGTAACAGATACGGAATCCTTCAAAAGTTTATGTCAGAAAATATTTAATTTGAAGCACATAAGTAGCAGTGCTGTGCAACTACTCATATATGGTCTTGCTGAACAAATTTTATCTTGCGCATGTCTTTGCACATGTCTTTATTAAACCTTATGAGGTTCACCTGGGTCCACTGTTCAAGCCTGTCCAAGTCACGCTGGATGGCATTTTATCCCTTGGGCATGTCAACTGCACCCACAGCTTGGTGTCATCCACAAACTTGCTGACTGTGCACTCGATCCCATGGTCAATGTCTTTGATGAAGATGTTAAAGAGCACTGGCTCTTAAGGGACATCACTTGCCACTAATCTCCATCCAGTCATTGAGCCATTGGCCATCATTGGTACAATCCTGCAATCAGTTCCTTGTCCATCAAACAATCTACCATCAAATCTGCGTCTTACCAAGCTGAAGAGAAGGAGTAACAAGGTGCTGTGTCAAAGGCCATACTGAATGAAATCTTACATAGACAACATTAGTGGCTCTTTTCTTGTCCACTGACACAGTTACAACATCATAAAAAATAACAAGGTTGGTCAGATAGGACCTAGCATTGGTGAAGCTGTGCTGGTTATGCCATATCACCTCTTTCTCTTTCAAGTGCCTTAGAATAGCTTCCAGGACAATCTGCTCCATGATATTCCCTGGTTCTAAATGAGGCTAAACAGGCCAGTAGTTTCCATCATCATCCTTTCTATTCTTAAAAATGGGTGCCATATTGCTTTTTCCAGTCAACAGGGATTTCACCTGCTGACCATAACTTTTCAAATATCAAGAGTGGTTTGGTGACTACATCAGCCAATTCCCTCAGGACGCTGGGATGTATCTCATCAGGACCCATAGGCTTGTGGATAATCAGACTCCTTAGGTGGTCATGAACCTGATCACTTACAGCAGGAGGGGCAATGCTTTCCCAGTTCCCACATTCTAAAGCATTCTCTTGAAGCCTGTGTGTAGAGCAATTGCTAATGAAAACCAAGGCAAAAAATGTTGAGTACCTCAGCCTTCCCCTTGTTCGTCGTTCCTAGCTTGCTGGTATTGCTCACTGAGGCAATAGGTCTCCTGGCCATTCCTTTTTCAGTTGATGCACTTATAAAAGACTTTCTTTTCTATCTTTGCATCCATTGCCTAGTCCAATTCCAGCAGGGCCTTGGCATTCCTGGCCCCATCCCTACACAGCCTAGCAGCATGCTTACATTCCTTCCAGGTTACCTGTCCCTGCTTCTACTGCCTGTGTATTTTCTTGCTCCACAGATCAGTTACCTTCATATTAACAGCTAGCATTTCAATGCAGTTTTATTTAACTAAATCGATATGCCTATCTAAATAATTATGCCATTATAAATATACTCATGCTATATTAAGCAATCAGGCACATCAAGCATAAATGTGTCCACGAGTGTGGACTGACTTTCAGAAAAGCAGTCAGCTCTTTGAACTCTTAATGATTTTCCTTTGCCTTCCAAGCAATGACCCCAGCCCAGTATAATCACTCTAAGCAATGGCAGGCATTTATAATGGTAAAACTAAATAATTAATGCTCTATTTGTGACAAGGTAAGTGGTATGTATACATATCCATTTATGTATTGGTAATGTGTGCTGTCAAGCAATAGCAGACTTAGCAGGCTAACAAGCTGATGTGGCAGCTGCATCTTGTACAGACCATTACTACATACATTTTCAGAGTCTGCTTAGGCATAAAGGTATATTACTGTGCTGTTTTGTGCTGGAGTATAGTAAGTTTTCTTCCTAGTAGATGATACGGTGGTGGATTTTGAACTCAGAGTGAGAATACATTTGATCACACCCTGATGTTGGTGAGCAGTGATTACACAGAGTCAAGGATTTTTCAGCTTCTCACACTCCTCTGCCAGCAAGGGCCTGGGAGTGCACAAGGACTGGGAGGATCAGAACCAGGATAGCTGACCTGAACTGGACCAAGAAATCACAGCATAAAGAAGAAGGAAGGTCAGGTACTGGAGTGATGGTGTTTGTCTTCCTGACACACCACTACATGTGCTGAGCCCTGCTGTCCTGGCAGTGGCTAAACACCTGATTGCTGATGGGAAGCAGCCAGTGAATTCCTCACTGTGCTTTGCTTGTTGTCAGGGTTTCTGCTTTACCTGGAGAATTGTCTTTTTCTCAGCCCAGGGGTTCCCCTACTTTTACCGTTCTGATTCTGTCCTACATCCTATCTGGAGACAGTGAGCGAATGACTGTGTTGTGCTGAGCTGCCTGCTAGGTTAAACAGCCCAGAATTTTACACGAAATGCAGTGACTTGCCCAGTCCTGAGAGCTTTTTTGAGTGCAATTAATTTACGATGCTTCATTTTTGTTCAGGTGACATGGAAGAAACTCACAGGTAGAATAGCAGCTCTTTGGCCTTCTGGGAAAGCAGTCAACAAAGCAAACAGATAACTAATATTTGTTACTCTTGCTTTCTTTTGGATAACTTTTAACCCTTATTTTTCTTATGCAATAATGCCTGAGAATTGTCTTCACATGCATAACTGGATCCTGTCTACATTCCTAGGAAGAGTCCCTCAAGTTTCAGTCTGTTCCATAGCCAGCTGCAGTCCAGATGCCATGTTGTCTGCATCAGTATGGTGACAAGTTGGGGCTAATAAATACTGAATCTTCCAAAAGCAGACACGTCAACTGTCTTTACATGCACGACTGTCCTTGATGACTCAGAACACTGAGTAAGCCAAGGACACTGGGAGATCCAGTGTGTCAGCATAAACAGACTTGCCACCACAGACAGGGTTAACATCTTCAAGATGCCCCTTCAATTGACAGCATCCCTGAGATACAGTGGCCTGTGAGTGCATGGCCCAAACTTGTTGCTATCTCCTGTACGCACAAGATGAGATGCAATGTGTACGCACTGTAAGGTGACAGAGGAAAGATTGCCACTATGCTAAACACATCTGAGATTTATTTGAGCACAGGGCCTAGCACATCAGCCTCCTGCTTACTCTAGATCTCCTTGTATACCATGGGTGAGTCCTGTCTGGCCTCAGAATTTCTTAGTATTCTTTGTGTCCTTTATAACCAAATAAGTTTATCTAAGTTACAAAGCTCAACCTTTCTATAATCATCCTTATGAGTGCCACTTTTGTATACATTAAGTCCAAGAATATTGATGGCATCATGGGCTGAGACTGAGTTTTTGAACACATGGTTAATAGAACACTTGGCCTCTCTCTGCTCTGGACCTCTTCCACAGGACTCACCACAGCCACATCTCCATGCAGGTCATTCCATAATGGCTTGTCCTCCAATTCCACAAGATTAACTTTGTTAGGCTCATTTCTTCATGCTGAGTGATTAGAGAGAGAACTGGTCTCACTGACTCTGCTTTCCTTTGGTCCATATTTGGTACATATCTCATACCCCATCCCTTTTCACCAGCATGTTAGCTTTATTCCAGAAAATCCAGAACATTTCCCAACTTCGACAAGGCTGTAATGTTAATAATCTATGTGATCTACTAGAAGAGTATTGCATCAGTTAAACAGTTAAACAATCTCAATTATCTTATCAGAATAATGTAAAGTGTTATTAGCCCAGCTAATCTAAGACTTCATACTACTGCTGTGTAATGTTATATTTAATAAACTTATAGCGGAGTCACACTGGAGCCCACAGTTATGTAGTTTTAGAGAACTACTTTAGACTGACAACAGTGAGTTTAGAAAGATATTTTAAACTATTCCCCAAATGGGCTTGACCTGCCAAGATCAAATAAAATTTGTCAAAATATAGGAACAATTGATTAAGCATGCTTTTTAATTTTAAATCTTTTTTCCATCAGTGATATTGCCATCTGTAGGCCAGAAAGCTACATGAAGACCGTACACTGAAATATTCCCAATAGGAAACCAAAGCAAAATATGCAAGAACTGACTGAAGCCTATTGCAATCTCACGGTCCTGAAATGAGTATTTCCCTCAGAAGTCAAACCAGTAAGTAAGGGTAGTATGGTAATTCTGCTTTTTAGTTACAGCTGTGCTTCATTGCCTGTATAATTGTACTACATAAAAAAGGAAGGAAGCAGGGGAGGCATTAAAATCTCTGAATGTTTTTGATGGAGTCTCTTTCTAGCCTAAGCGTGGGAGGTGAGAAAACATAAGAACTTTGGATACAGAAAGGGCAGCTAATGACATTCAACTGGATGTGAAATGTCTTTTGCATGGAGGATGGAAATATAGCCATGGCAAACTGTTTTATGGACAGATGGGCAAACATTTCTTGGAAAAAAAAAAGCCCATGGCAGCAAAATAACATTTTAAAAATAGTGTTTGTGAGGTCTAGTTATCATTTTAGTTTTACCTCCTTCTTCATTCAGAAATTCTACTGCAGCAAAATCATGGGGAATACTGACACAAGTGCACAGAAAGGCAGGACCTTTTCAAAGCTTGATGAGGTAACTGAGATTTGTCTCCTTGACTCCTGAATCTTCTGTGAATCCCAGGTGAAAAGAGGCTCCTTTTACTAAGAAAAACATTATATTTCTTCTATGTTACAGACATCAAAACTGACCTGTTGGACAGCAAATAAATACCTGTTTCCCTGTCAGCAGCATTACAAAGATCTTCAAAGTTTCTCGAAGAGATTCCTTTCTCATATCTGTGTGTGAAGGACACTGAATTATGTTGCAAGGGTGTTTTTACTTCTGGCCATTTGTATTTTGCATATCCTTGTTATTATTGATTCAAGTAGTTTATAATATTAACCAAGTAGGTGACTGAACAAAGTAGCTCACAAAATGGTACATTATTTTTCACCCAGGAAAATGATGCTTGCGTAATTGTGATGCGTATCTGAGCTTGTCCCTCTATGTCTCTCAGGTCTCCTCTAACACTCCTCAAACTAATTTACAATTTCCAACCAAATTTAGAGGAAAGAATAGCACCCACCATTGACAGAGAGAGACAGAAAGATGAAAAGGAGAGGGAAAGATGAAAGTGAGAACGTATACAGAGGTCAATGTTCTGCAGTGGAGGAGCTGAGAGATTACAGTGCCCATAGGAGGGAGGGGGTAGACCTGAGGGTCTCATCATAAGCCGGGAGAGAAGAAGGGAACTAGGTAAACCTGAGGCTACACCAGCAATATTGTTAAAAAGCAGACAAGGACAAAGACAGAGAGAGAAACTGTAGAGGGGCAAGGGCAAGAAGCCAGGGGTCTTGGAGGAGGGTTTGTATTCTGTGGGCAACAAATCACAAAATCAGAGGGATCCCCAGTTCCTCTGTTCAGGGAACAACTTGTTAGGAACACTCCTGCTAGGATATTTGGTGTAAAATAGCTTACACTGGCACCATACCAGTACTGTGGTTTTGCTGGTATTCTCTGAATCCAAGGGTAGGCTGACCTTCTGTTTCCCATCTCCTTCTTTGTACGTATTCACATGTACTAACATCTTGGTTTATGGGAAAAAATTGTTCTTTTCAGTAAAACCTGAAATTCTAGCATAAAGAAATAGCTTTATAAATAAATAAATAAATAAATAAAATTAAAAAAAAAACCTTATTCCTAATACTTTCTGAAAAATATTATCAACTGATGTTACTCATTCTCCACTTTTCTGGGCATTTTAAATTGTTAAACAAACATTGAGGTTTTTATCTCAGGGAAGGAGTTGGATAGGAAAGCTCCTGTTCTCAGCTTTGCCAATGGTTTCTCATGGGACATAGCCATTGAAATTTCATGCTTTCTCAGTTTAACCCATTTGTAAAACGAATGCAGTAGGCAACCACACAATGTTTGTTGGGAGATCTCTTGAAATGTCAGATGAATATATTGATATTAATCCATAGTTCCTTGAACATACACAGTAAGTTCTTCTTAATTCTTATTTTCCTTACTCAGATGAACCTTGTTTTTTTTTTCTGTCTTACTCTTTGATGCAACCTTGTCAGAAAATGCTCAGAATTCATGTAGAATCTGTTGAATATGTGCATAATCAGGGACCAGAAATGGGCTTGTCTTTTAAAACATGGATATCAGATTGTGCATTTTCCAAGGAAGCATCTCCTTCTCAACTATCTTTTTCTGGCATCTTACCAGATATTAGCACTGTAAAATTTAAAGAATCTGGAATCTACGTTGTACATGTGTACAAGGTTCATTTAATTAAATGGAAAATATGCTTCATGCACTCTTAAAAACTACATTAAAACCCATCTTACAGTAGATTGAAAACAGGTTTTTGTTCTATGCAGAATATTTCAGAGATTATATCCTCAAACCCTTTCCTGTGCAACTTCAACATTCTATCATCTACTGCAATTGACCCATCTTTATTCAAATGGATTTGAAATAAAGACCAAATCCTACAGCCCAAGTTAGCTGAGCATACTGTAATTCCTCATCTTGATACCAAGCATAAAACTAATTTTCTTGACATATTCAACACAAAAGTTATCCTTGGCTTATGCTAAGTCTGTGACAAACAGAGAAATCCAATAAAATATGAAATTAATGCCGACATTTTCTCCTTGATACTTCTCAATACATCATGCTCCTAGGGAATCATCATCTAATTTCAATGAAAAACATATTTCCAGGTGTCAGGATGAACTGAGACCTAAAACAGGCAATGAGAACAACTTATTATTTCTTTCTATGCAAGTTAGATTACAGTTTGCAGACGTGAGTTTTATCAAAAGGATACAGGCTTTGTCTGCTTAGAGTACAGCCGATATGGATTAGATTAGAGGACTGTGATTTAAGGTATTAATAAACTTGTGGGAAAGACAGGCCCTTTCCTCCAGATCTGGGAACTCTAATCCCTTTGGAAGCAAGGAGTACAATGTACTCCACATGATGGTATTTCTTACTAGCTCTTTCAACAATATGCTGCCTTTAATGGAATCTATCTTGAGCCTCAAAAGCCAAGTACAAAGGTAACAACTTAAAATACATATACTAATCACCTTAGATAAGATGCTATACAACTGCTTCCAATTTTAATTGTTCTGCTGTGTGTTCTGCATGGTTGAATATTGAGACAACAGATTCCAAGAATGAAAATGCTCTGTGAAATCCTTCAGGTGTCATCTCAGTAGGAATGCCAACATCCAATTCCAGCTGCACAGATTATAAACCAGCACTATTTCCTTCTTAACATTCATAAATCTCCCACTTTCCCCACTAGTACTTTCCCCAGTAATACTTCTCACACACCTTTCAAGTACCAACCGAATTTTATTTTTGCTGTTTAAGATCCTTGCTTACTATACATTTTCTACCAGAACTTTGGTAACAGTAGGAGAACTAGTGCGCTACAACCGTGATGTTATATAATATTTTGCTTTGATTATGAACCGTTATCTATTTCTTTGAAATCATCCTGCATTTAAATTTCAAGGCTTTTGTGGGGGATTTTTTGTTCAGCTTTGTGGGTTTTCTTTTTCATGCAGAGAGTTTTTTCTGTTTCTGCAGCATGTAATGAGATGTGGTCATAGTAGTCGTCTGCATGCTCTAGAACTTGATGCTAAATAACAACAAACCCTATTCTAATATCTTATAAGAATTTTCTCATAAGCTTTAAGACACACTGCAAGATCACACATTCACCTGAAAGACTTGAGAGATGGGCAGATTAATGCAAAATTTAGGTTGTTTCTTTTTGCTGTTGCTGCTCTGTGCCATGGTACAAACCATACCAAGTATCACATAAGAGTGTAGAACAAATGCATGGCTGGTCTAGCCTGTCTATGTTTAATTCTACATTTTTCACCAAAACAACTCTCAAATCCTGTAAGAGTTGAATTTGGGAATCCATTTTTGCTTTTGCGATGCATGTAGCTGCATAGACAGTGACTTTACTGTACGGCTCATTTCCTGCCTCAGATTCAAACTACTCTTAAGGATTTCACACAAGCTGGTCTTTGCAAATGAAAGAACATTTTCTGTAAGCACTCTTCACCACTTATAATATGGCAGATTATGGCTGAACCATCTTCTTATTTTTTAGAATCCTAAAGATGCCAGTTAAAGTACTATGGCATATAAATGAATGAAATGTAAGGCCATGTGACATACAAATTTGAGCAGAGACTTGAATATGGTTTCCAGAAAAATAATCTAACGGCTATACTCTTGAGCATTAGAAAGAACACTCTCTTCTCTGTTGAAGCTGTTGTAATAATGGAGTGAGTGAGAGCTGTGCGAATAACTGATTTGTGATGGTTTGCTGAACAGAAAGACTACCAGATTAAATCTAGCTAATTACCAATTTTTGCATAGATAATTAAATATTCACTGAAGAAAAAGCTTGAGTATTACTCTATTTCAGAGTTCTGCTGACTGAGCTATTTGCCGGAAGCTCGAAGCACCACAAACTCCTTCCCCTCCTCCTGCTTCAGATGTAAGTTATGTGAGAAAGGCCTGGCCATCCACCTTCTTACAGGAAAGGTTTCATGCTTGTGAATGCCAAGAAAAAAGAGAGGCACCTTTCTTCAGAATTAGCTGAATAAGCCTGATTGAGAGAGAGAATAGGATGAAATGCTTCATACATCCTCATCTTCTCTACTCATTCCTTTCTTAGTGTCCTAGGTTAACATTCCTGTCCCCTCAGTGCATTCTGGGCAGACAACTGTAGACGTCTATATTAAAATGGACAGTACAACACCAACCCAAGAAGCCTGATGTTAACCTCAGAAGTTTTCCAGCTATGCAAATTTCTGAAATGCTTTTGCTTTGATTATAAGGATTGAGAAAACTTTGACATCTTCAAGTCATGACAGATAAATATGTAAGATTGAATAAGAGTAACATGTGTCTCTAGTGATCCATGTGATCCATTTAGCCTTAACATGTTTAAATAATAATACTTTATTTACCAAAAGGACACTGAGATTAAAGCCATTCATATCATTTATTTGCAACATTTGCACTGAACCACCACAGAATAATTAATTCTTATTAGTAAACAAGCAAACCAAGAGCTAACAAAATTGAAACAAGCTTTCCACAGAATCACAGAATCACAGCACCACCAAGGTTGGAAAAGACTACAAGATCACCCAGTCCAACCATCACCAACAGTTCTCACTAAACCATGTCCCTCAACACAACATCCAAACATTCCTTGAACACCTCCATGGTCGGTGACTGCACCACCTCCCTGGGCAGCCCATTCCACTGCCTGACCACTCTTTCAGACAAGCAGTATTTCCTAACATCCAGCCTGAATCTTCCCTGGAGCAACTTGAAGCCATTCCCTCCAGTCCTATCACCAGTTACACGAGAGAAGAGGCCGACCCCCAGCTCACTACAGCCTCCTTCAGGTAGTTATGGAGAGCAGTAAGGTCTCTCCTGAGCCTCCTCTTCTCCAGACTGCACATTCCCAGCTCCTTCAGCTGCTCCTCATAAGCCCTGTGCTCCAGACACCTCACAGCTTTGTTGCCCATCTTTGAACCCGCTCCAGGACCTCTTCCAGTGAGGAGCCACAGCACTCGTGGTGCAGCCTGACCAGAGCTGAGTACAGGGGGACAATCACTGCCCTGTCTCCGCTGGCAACACTGTTTCTGATGCAAGCCAGATGCCATTGGCCTTGTTGGCCACCTGGGCACGCTGCTGGCTCCTGTTCAGCTGAGCATAAATCAATATCCCCAGGTCCATTTCCTCTACACAGCCTTCCTCTATACAGCTCTGCTCCAAGCCTGCAGTGTTACCTGGAGTTGTTGTGGCCAAAGTGCAGAACCAGCATTTGGCCTTGCTGAACCTCATCCCATTGGCTTCAGCCCAGCTATCCAGCTTGTTCAGATTCCTCTGTAGGGCTTCGCTACCCCCAGGCAGATCAACACTTTCAGTCAACTTGGTATCATCTGCAAACTTACTGAAGGTGCAGTCAGTGCTCTCATCCAGGTCATTGATAAAGATGTTGAAGATATTTTCTTAATCAATCGTCTTCTTCCAATGACAACCAAATTCTTTGTTCTGGAGTAGTTCATAAACCTTTAATCCAAACCAGAAGGATTTGCGTGATACATAAAATGAAAATCAGGCTGACAATCCCATGTTTCTTCTGTTACGATTTTTTAAACATTGTTAATTGTCCAGAATAAATTGTAACAGGTGTCTCAAGAACAAAATCATCATAGAATCATTATAAAAAGGCCTGGGTTGAAAGAAGTTTAATGATCATTTAGTTCCATACCCCTGCCACGAGCAGAGCTGCTACCCACTAGATCAGGCTATTCAGAGCCTCACACAACCCAGCCTTGAATACACTGAAGGCATTCACACTTCTCTGGGCAACATATTTCAGTGTTGCCCACCACCCTCTGAAGAGAAAATTTCCAAACACCTAACCTAAATCTCCTCTCTTTTATTTTAAAAACATTTCCTCTTGTCCTATCTCTATCAGACCATGAAAAATCTAAGTCTCTGTCCTGCTCTTAACTCCCTTTAGGTACTGGAATGCCACAAGGAGGACTTCATAGCATCTTCTCCAGGATGAACAAGCCCAGCTCCTTCAGCCTTTCTTCAGAGGAGAGATGCCCTCTCATCATCTTGATGGCCTTCCTCTGGAGAGGAAGACTCCAAGAGCTCCACATCTTGTGTTGGGGACCCCAGGCCTGGAAGCAGTACTGCAGACAGGGCCTCACGAGGGCAGAGCAGAGGACAGTCCCCTCTCTCATCCTGCCAGACACTCCTTTTTTGATGTAGCCCAGAATGCTTTTGGCTTTCTGGGCTGCTAGCACACATTGCTGATTTGCATCAAGCTTTTCAGGCATGAGTTCTCCTGTGAAGGGCTGCTCCCAAGGAGTTCTTCTCCCAGTCTGTATTCCTATCTGAGATTGATACTGCCCCTTACCAACTGGACCACCCTGCACTTGGCCTTGTGAAACATCATTAGGTTACCAACACCAACTTTTCTAGCCCGACCAGGTCTCTCTGGTTGGTATCCCTTCCTTCTACTATATCAACTGAACCACTTATCCTGGTATCATAAGCAAAATAGCTGATTGTATGTTCAACCCACTATTCAGATGTTGAAGAGCACTGGTCCCAAAGTAGACTGCTGTGGGACACATCCATGACTGGCCTCCGCCATAGAGATAATGCCACTGACCACAACACTCTGATTGTGACTTTCCAGCCAATTCTTATCCACTGAATAGTCCACCACTCTAATCCATACCTTCCTGATTTAGTGATGTTGGTCTATGCTAAAGGCCTTGCAGAAGTCCACGTAGATGACATTGGTTGCTTTTTGTATACTGATGCCATAAATCCAACCTAGATGGCTACCAGAATAGTCAGGCATGATCTGCCCTTGATGAAGCTGTGCTGATTGTCTCAGATCACCTCTTCATCTTGTCTGTGCCTTAGCACAACTTCCAGGAAGATGTAATCCATGATATTCCCAGGTAGAGATGTGAGGCTCACCTGTCTGTATTTCCCCAGATCTTCTTTTCAACCTTTCTTAAAAATGTTAAGTTTTGTTCCATTTTTTACAGTTACCAGAGACATCACCCAACAGCCAAGACTTTTCAAATATGATGGAGGGATGTTTTGCAGCCACATCATCCAGTTCCTTCAAGATCTTGTGATCCATGTCATTGAGCTTCCATAGATTGTACACATTCAGTTTTATGAGGCAGTCTCTGATTTATCCAGTCTTACAGTTGGATGAATTTTGCTCCCTCAGCTACTTCTAAGAAGTTCAGGGATGTAAGATTCAGGGACATGAGGGGCATGGGAATCCTGACTGCCATTGAAGACTGAGGCAAAGAATTTACTGAGTACTTCATCCTTATTCTTTTCTATTGTTTCCAGACAAATGTTTACTAATGCTAAAACATTTTTGCTATTAGCCATAAAAAATACATATTTAAAATACAATATTACACTTGCTATCCATCATTTTTATTGCACACTGTTTCATACACATTGAGTAGATCAAGTACTGCACATTCCACAATTGCTGCCTCTATACCCACTTTAAAGATCAGTTTGACTGCAGAAGGTTACAGCAGAGTCTCTGAGCTGCTCTTTCCATCCACACATAGAACTACCACCAGCCTAGAAAATACCTGTGAACTGCCTGTCTGAGCGTACACAGCACACAACTTGAAAATCAGATCTTGCATGTTCTAGAGGACATTGTCAGTTACACATCTGTCGTATCTATAGATATCCTGCAGAATCTGATCTTAAAAAAAACAAACAAACAAACAAAAAAAGCCTTAGAAAAAGACAAACTCAGCTTTGAAAACATGACGGTATGATGACTAGTTCCACAAGAACAAAAGGCACACAGACATGGGTGAATAACATATTTAGAACACCTGAGTAAAGAAGAAAAAAAAACTACACCACAACTCCAAGAAAAAACCTTTTACTTTTATCCAACAAAACAAACAAAAATGTATTTCAGGTTATGCAGAGCTTTTCGCTGCCAAGAAGAGGGAAAGCTAACTTTTGGGGGTGTTTTTGGTAGCAGTAAATCTCTGCATTCTTGAGCAGAATGCATCTGACAGCTGCAATTTTACTTCTCAAAGATACCATGCTGCTGACTTTCAATACTTATCTTTGTATTAATAAATGATGAATTTGTATTAATAAATTGATGAAATTTGTATTAATAATTGATGAAATTTGTATTAATAAATCAATGAATATTGATATTTCTATGTGAAACAGATTGCTGAACTATAGATAAATTTCTAAATAATATTCAGGCAACTGAAATCTGTGAATTTGACAAAGAAATATGGGTGATGGTTGACCTCTAACAATGCACCACACCAGAGGATCCTAGAGGCATTAAGAACCTTCCAAAAAGCATTCAGTTCTGCATAGATTTTAGTAGCAGGCTGAGCCTTACCTCATAGAGGATGAACTATCTTCCACATTAACCAGAGATATCAGAGACAAGAAGATCCAGTTCCCTCTCTAGTACATGTGGCAAATATCCATGTGGCACACTGGACGATAGGACAAAGGCTTGCTTGAGCAGAGAGAATCATGCCCTTCCTAAGTTATTCTAAGTTCTACCAATATTTTTGTACTGCTATTACTTTTTGCTAGGATTATATGATCATGTTACTGTCCTGACTAATGTTCTTATTTTCCTAAAGAGTACAAAACTCTAATTTTCTAGAAAAATACTGCTTTCAAATGAGAAGAGATATAAAATGAGTCCTTACCGCTTATTCATGAGAGACAGATGTTATTTTTGGCTGCACTATTTAATGAATACCACATTATGCTCTTTTTAACCTTACACCAGAAATAACATACTTTTAGCATTCATGAACTTCAAGCCATTATCAGCAAAAGTTTCTGTTAACATCCAAAACTTTTCTCAGTTCTCAATGCAAAATCTTCAAGCCGTCAGCTACAGTTCCTATTATATGAGGATTTTTTTACTCATCAAAAATTTTTCACGCAAAAGATATAATCCTTGGCAGTCAGCTAGCTGAGGTTGAAAACAGTCCACAGTATTTTACATTGTCTTCTTTCTGATATTGGATTTACATACTTGATGCCTTGTATTTTTAAAGTGTAGGTGTGGGTTTTTTTTCCAGCCATCTGAAAAAACGAAAACACTGCATCCTTTTATAAATACTATTTTGTTTCTGCTTATTTTCGCAGATTTGGAGAAAAGTCTGCCAGTAAGTATCAGCTGAAACTAATTATCATCAGTACAAAATCTCTGAGCTGATTTGGGATGCTGACAAAAATGCAACACGAAAATGAATAAAATGTTGCTTGAGAACCAGAAATCAGCTTTGCCAGCCAGTGACTACAATGAAAACTAAACGCCTGCATATAGTTATTATTAGCATTTCATTTCTGTATGGATAGCTCCCTTTACAGAGTAAAGGCTGTGGCTGATTCAAACTGCTTCGTTTAAGCCCAGTACAAAAGATTGTGTGATGCCTGCATGGTAACTTTGTCAGTGTGTGCAATAGGATGTTTTTTCCTCTGAATCTAATATGATGGATTGAAACAAATGAGGTTGTTATAAGAAAGGCCCTTAAAATCTGAAGCCTCCCTTTCCTACATGTGGGTTATCTTGAGGTGATGATTCCATCCAAGCCAGAGCATGAAGTACAAATGAACAAATTTCATGAGTTGGGCCATGTAGACAATGAAGAGGATATCTTTATGGCCTAACTCAAGCCATATGAACAGCTTATCTGCAAAGTTTGGAATAAAAGTGTCTGAGTTACTACCTGTGTCCTCATGGCCATAAAGAGCCTTCTAGCAATCACAGATCTCAAGCACATCTTCCTTTCAGCTACATCAACTTGCTGTTGTGTGATTTACTTAGGAACACACCGACCAGAGTGTTGAACCCAGAAGGTGAACCAGCAGCTTTATTAAATAAACTTCAAGTTGATGAGAGACAACCAAGAAACAAGAATGATACCAGATAAAACCAAAACAAGAAGCTTAGGAGCAAACCCTGTTTCACACTGCTCACTTGGATGGAGGGAAAACAGAGCAACACTTCAGTGGCAGTGGAGAAGAGAAATTTCTGGCACTTCTGCTCACCTCATGATTAGTCTGGCTGCAGCAGCACTCAGAAGCTCACAAAGCAGAATGATGAGATCAGAGCAGATCACATATCAGTACAACTCCCATGGAAGCCGATGTACTCTTTGATGAAGTAACAGAAAAGTGCCCAACAACACACTTCCTCCCAAGGCAAGTGGAGCCTTTGGAGCACACCCAGAAGCAGGAGCCATAGCAGGCCACACATGATAAATTCTGCAAACTGTATAGAAATAATCGGTTTACACAGGTAGCACATGTGCAGGATGTGTCACATCTTGCTGTGCTATTCGTGCTGGGCATCTCAGTGCTCTTTAATGTTTTTCTTGACTAAATAATCATTGTAACAAGCCAAAAGCACTTCCACCTCAGAATCTTTACTCTGACAGTAGCCTGACAGCAAAATAAATGATAGCAGTAAGAGCTGTCATTATTTGTACCTGCCATGTTGTCAGTATGAAAAGGTGGTTAAACATGAAGTCTTATTTACCTGAGTCCACATACTTAGCATAACTGACTGAAGAACACACACCTCAGAATGCATAAATGGACACCAGCAAGAGAAAGTAAAGTATTACTGGCAGTAACAATTCAAGCTCACTGGTCAAAGATGTAGTAAAGTGATTTTAATGCAGCTGAAAAGAAGATAATTTATGGTGTTTAGACTACACCAGAGCTGGCATTGCCAAAAGCTCTGAGGAGGCCAAAAATACACTCAGACATTTTGGGTAAATTTAAATATGCCTGCATACGCATATGAGTGACTCAATGTTTTATTACAATTCCTTCCTTTCCTTTTTTTTAATTTAAATATTTCATACACAGGATAACTGACTACTGACCTGGAAATTTAAACAATAAAATGCCTTCAACTGCTTTGAAGATATAGATGTCGATGAAAAGTGCTCATAAAATGCCTCTGACTTTTTATTATTGTTTGTACTCTCTTATCTCAAAAATAATCAAATTGCCTTTTTCATATGTCTTCAGACTTCCTTGTGTTTCCTGCACTCAGCTGCTGTTGGCCAAGTTTTGTCTGAAAAAAACCTTTTATTGTTCCATTAAAATTAAAAAAAAAAAAAAAGGTCAGAAATATAGGGTTAGGGTATGCTGATACAGAGAGGTTTTAATCTTGTAAAAGTGAAAAATAGCACATTTCCGTGGGATAATGCTGCCAAGACAGAGTAAGATACTGAACAGAGAACAGCAGTGTTCTTCCTTCACAGTGCTGATTTGCATCAGATGAGAATTTTTTCCCCATTTTTTTTCCCTATTAAATATTTTCCTTTTATCCGAGTATTCAGAAAGAGGGAAAAATGTGAGGTGTGGAAGCCAAAACACCGTCTGGAGAACTAACAGTTCCTTAAACTGTTTCATTATGCTGTCTCCACTTGGGAGATTTGGATAAAATTCTTTCCTGATTGACTGAACTGATGCAAGGAATCATCTACTGTGGTTTAAGTATGTTCAAAAGGACAAGTTCCATACAGATTACCACCATGCAGAAATACAATTCCTAGGCCTGTTAATTTTATTTATTGGGTTGCATTATATAAATAGGCTAGTAAGGGGTCCTTTACAACCTTAGATGATTGCATATCAACTGCCTCAGCAGCGTAACATTCTACATAGAAAGATCCGCGTGTTCTGGGGACAATAGGTTGGCCATGAGCCAGCAATGAGCCCTCGTGACCAAGAAGGCCAGTGGTATACTGCAGTGCATAAAAAGAGTGTAGCCAGTAGGCCGAGGGAAGTGATCCTCCCCTTCTGTTCTTCCCAGGTGAAACCATGTCTGAAGTACTGTGCTCAGTCCTGGGAAAAAGTCCTCAGTCCTCAGTCCTCAGTCCAAGAAAAACAGGGGACTGCTGGAGAAAGTCGAGGAGAGGGCCACAAAGATGACTGGGGCCTGGATCATTTCCCACGTGGGGAAAGGCTGAGAGATGTGGGGTTGTTGAGCCTGGAGAAGACTGAGAGACCTTATCAGTGCCTATCTAAATATCTAAAAGGTGGGTGCAAAGTGGATGGAGCCAGAGTCTTCAGTGGTACCCAATGGCAGGACAATGGGCAATATGCACAAATTGGAACATAGGAAGTTCCATCTGAACATGAGGAAAAACTTCTTTACTTTGAGGGTCACAGAGCACTGGAACAGGCTGCCCAGAGAGGTTGTGGAGTCTCCTTCTCTAGAGATACTCAAAACCTGCCTGGGCACTTTCCTCTGCAACCTACTGTAGGGAACCCACTTTAACAGAGAGTTGGACTAGATTGTCCCAGAGGTCCCCTCCAACTCCTGTTCTGTTATGGTGTGATTCTGTTATGGTAGTGCATTTCTGTGTAGCACTGGGAGCCATATTTCATGGACACCAGCTAGTAATGGATGAGAGAATAGCCTCGGGATGGACAGATTCTGAATATTCTGCTCTGAAAGTGATGCCTCCCATTTTATTTTGTTGGCCCACAACATCAGAAGTGTGTGGCAGTAGAAGTGGAACCTTCCCACCAATGTCCCATCACATTTTGTTGCTGTGTGATAAATGGCAGCAGAGGAGCAGTCTGACCAAACGGCATCAGACATGGAAGTGCATATGAAGCAAAGGCGTGTAATTGAATTCTTCCATGTAGAGAAAATGACACCCACTGATATTCACTGATGTTTGTGGAATGTTTATGTGAGCACAGAGAGGTGGTGAGTGGTGCATTTCAGTAGTGGTGACAGAGATGTGAATGTCTCTTGACAGCCATGCACAGCCATCACACCATGAAAAGAAGATCTCCACAGAGTGGTGGTGACAGTGTTAAAAAATAGTGTTCTCTAGCTGAGAATTTGTTCTATAAGACAGTGTTAATTTGTTCTTTGTGTCTGTTTTAACTTCCATGGAAATAAATAGGAGGCATTATTTTCAGAGTGACTTGTGTAGTTAAGCATTTAATTCTGGTCAATTTCAAGAAAATGTGAGCTAAGTCTACGCACAATGAAGTAGAAATCTCCAAGCTACAGTAAAATTTGCCAGCATGTACCCACAGAATGGGACAAAGATATGGAGAAATGGTACCTTGGACACTGAAACCACACCATTTCCTCAGCATAGCATGGGTCTGGCTTTAATTTGACTGTCTCTGAAGTCACAAGACAGTGTGTCAAGGCAGTCATTTTGCTTCTGGCATCAAAGCTTCCTTAGTCACTGGGTACTTCCTTCAGTTCCTTAGGAAACCAAACATTTCTGCAAGTGTTTCTTAAGCAGTTTAATGTACCCAGGTTTTAAACCAAAAGCTGTTCCAGGACCAATACCAATGCTACCCCTTAAACTTGAGTCACTCACATAGCCAAGTCTCACTGACAGAAAACAGCTAAGGCCATACAGATCTTCCTGTGCCAGACGTGGGGAGGAGAAGTAAAGATAGAAGATGCCAGATGAAAAGGGAAAAGCTAATTTCAAGTCATTTTTTTGATCTGGCAGGGATTGTGGACTGTGTAACTTAGCCACCTGCATCTTCAGATAAATATTTTTTAAGCCCAGAATCTGTCCTTGATGGATATACAGTTATTTTAGCTGGAAGTAATTCCCACAGCAAATTTCATACCCCCTTGGCAGCTGCATTCCTTGTTCCTCTTTTCTAACATGCACACCTTACTAAATTTACATTTTCATTCCTTTTCTGTCCATAACTACTTCTGCCATCCCCCTGGGTTAACATTAATAATGGTGCTGTTCCAACTTGTAAGACTGTTTTGATAGGAGACAGTCAGGACCCATGTTCCCATCAGTCATTGCTGCATTATATATTCACTCTTTTTTCCAAACATTCATTTCCAAAATATCGATCACATTAGCTGCTCTCCTCTGATCTCTCTCCAGCTCGTCTGGGTCTTTTGTAAAACACATTGCCCAGAACTGAGCACTGTACTACAAATCATATGTTGACAAAAGCAAACTAAGAACTCTTGCCTCATATATAATACTCTTGGTAGTAAAATGAAATACAGTAGCAGCTATTTTTCTTTTTACTGCTGCATTGTTTACCAGCTCATATTCAAACCACCATCAATAATCATAATCCCCAGATACTTTCTCACAGCTTTTATATCTATGCCCTAAAAGATTTCCCACTATCTGTATTTATTCTTTCTTATGTGAACATGTTATGCTTGCATTTGAAACTTTCCTTGACTGACCTCAACTCTTTTCTGTAGTTATCACCCATGCAGTGTTTTTAAGCCTTATTCTCCAAAACATCCTTGTCTCATCTCACACTACTTTTATAGGAAGTTAATAACAAAAGTTCTGAGTAGCACTGAATTTCCCTTCAGTACAGGCTTCTCATACATCAGAATATCTTGATGATGAACAAATAACAATTACAGAAAATATGTTTAAACCAAGCTTATTTGGAGAAAGAGTATTACCTCCATCACATTTCTGAGTTTTTCATAGCAAAACTTCATACAAGCAAAAATTAATATGGGCACCACATTTTTTTCATTCATTAAGATAAATACTCAACATATAATTTAGGTTTTCATGAGTCATTTGTAGTAAGCCCACATTACCTTCTTTCTGTTGTCTTATTTTCCTCTGCTAACACTTCCATCTGGTCTCTGTGACTCTGGTATATATATTAGGAGAGAAATAGCATTTCTGAACTTTTTTTCTTCCATCCAAGCAAAGATGTTGGACAATTAACCCTGTGCAGTATTCCATTTGTTCACCTCCTTCAGCTCCTGAGATAGCATGTCAAAGCTACCTGTATATATCTACAGTGTACTCCAGTCTGGAACATATGCAGATAAACTCTTCTTATCGTTAAGTACAGACACAGAATACAGAATAAAGCAAATTTGTTGCAGTCAACTGCTGGGTAACACTGCATAACAGTAGAGGAAAAAAAACATCCTCCTTTACACACTAAATATGCTATGTGGGGAAAAAAAAAAAAAAAAAAGTCCACAATTAAACACACCTCCAGCTCTTCTCTCCTCCCATTATGACCACCACCAAGATAAAAGTCTCCAGAAAATGAGAAACTTTTGGAAAGCATTTACAGCATTTCATTTTACTGCTGCCAGCAGAGGGGTCTGGCAAAAGGCAAACTTCAGAGAGCTGCAGATTCTGAAGCATTTGTTGTGTTCAGTAATTTTTATTTACTCCTAACAGAGAAGGCTAACTTTGAAGCCATGAAACGAAAACAGTGCTGCATGCCATATAAAAATGAAACATATGAGAGAGGTCCTTTATAAAGAGAATGTGAAAAAAACACCAACCTATATAAGATCTGGAAGCTAATGTAACCCTGAAGAACAAATATCTTATATGGAATACCTGAAGAGGGAAAAGGTTGCAGTCTGTAACACAAACTATCACTAGGTTCGAATTCAAAAGCTATAAGAGAGAGATAACTGAAACCTTTGACATATAATCCTTTACAGAATAGTTAGGATTTGCTATTGGAAGGAAACCTTCCAGTCTGGATGGATGCAAACAAGATTTATAGAAGACAGACATGGTTCTTGTATAACCAATATGGTGGAAGACAATGCAGATGAACAGAATCAGCACAGCAAATCTGATGAGCATGGTTCATTTATCAATGACAACATCACTAACAGTAGCACAGCCATAAGTCAATGGTTTTCCAGATCAGACAGATACAAGCTACTAAAGATCAGGCAATATGCTGCTTACATATTCAAAGAAAAAGAGCACTCAGACTCTTGTTTTGCTCAGGATGCCAGGCAGGCAAAACAATGACAGAGAGACAAGGGATCTTTGGGATACAAAAAGACTCTAACAAACTCCTTATTTATGAATGTTAATAGCAGATATCAGCTCATTGAACATATGCTAACTTCAACCAGATTTCCATAAAAACTCAGTCTTGTTATAGAACTGTTTATAAAGACTACAAAAGTGAGAAAGACTGTATTAATTCATTATAATCATCTGAAAACACCATCCAAGGGCTGTGAGAAAATGTTTGCTAAAACAAAGACAAAATGGAAGATGGAAAAGGGGAAAAATGAAAAATAGGAAAAAAATGGAAAATGGAAAAAAAGAGCAAGAGGAAGAGAAGGAAAAGAAAAATAGAAGGAAAGAAAAAAGCAAGAAGAAGAATAAGAAGGAGAAGGAGGAGAAGGAGAAGGGGAAGGGGAAGGGGAAGGGGAAGGGGAAGGGGAAGGGGACGGAAAAGGAAAAGGAAAAGGAGAAGGAGAAGGAGAAGGAGAAGGAGAAGGAGAAGGAGAAGGAGAAGGAAAAGGAAAAGGAAAAGGAAAAGGAAAAGGAAAAGGAAAAGGAAAAGGAAAAGGAAAAGGAAA
>NW_024962268.1:15256671-15262182 GCF_019238085.1 Lagopus leucura
GGAAAAGGAAAAGGAAAAGGAAAAGGAAAAGGAAAAGGAAAAGGAAAAGGAAAAGGAAAAGGAAAAGGAAAGATTCAATGCCATTCATTGGTTCTATCTGAGCAATAAAATACAGAAATGATATTGACTCACATTTATATGCTCTGTAGTGGAGTGTAGAACCAACCATTTATACAAGCTTATTCATAGAAGGGTTTGGGTTGAAAGAGACCTAAAATTTCATCTAGTGTAACCCCCAAACTGCTATGGGCAGGGACATTTTTCACTAGTTAAGTTTGCCCAAAGCCCCAACCAATATGGGTTTGAGTGGTTTCAATGATGCGTCATCCACAACTTTTCTAGAGAACTTGTTTCATTGTTCCACTGTTCTTTTTCAGTTTAAAGACTTTGGTCCTTGTCTTGTCACAACTGGATAATAAGTCTTCCTCCATCTTTCTTATAAGCCCTCTTTATGTACTGAAAGGCCACTGTAAGTTCTCCCTCTAGTTCCCCGAGGATGCTACTGTTCCTGAATCAATCAGCACAGATTTTCAGCATAATCACACTTGAAATTGCTGTATCTCAGCAATTATGCTTTATCTGCTTCTGTCCTACAGTCAGTTTCTCTACACTGGCTGTAGATGGCTGCAGGATGTCATAGACGTGACACACTAAGATCTTACATATAGCCGTTATTATCCAGAGCAAACTGAAGCCAGATTGAGAAAGTCTTGTATTTTGCAAACAGCAGGAGATGAGAAAACACCCATGTTGACTGACATCCAGTCATCATGATTTCTACAAAATAATGTTCAGTTCTGCTGTCTTTTACTTGAATAAGTTGGAATTTTTATAATTAATTGGGGCTTATCTTGTTTTATGTTACCCTTCTGTGCTTTACCCCTTGTAACTAAGGGAACTGATTAGTGAGGTGAAGTGCAGAAAATTCTTCTCTCCTTTGTGTACAATATAAAAATTATATAAAATATAAAATATAATATAAAATATAATTATATAAAATATAAAAATATATTTCAAAATATTCATCAATTTCTGACTATTGTAATAACAGAAATTTTCAATTTTGCTTCCAATTTCTTTTACCAGTATGATTACAAAAATAAAATCAGAAGAGTTTCTTCCCACATATTCCAAAACACATGGAATTAGGCCTCAGAATTAGTAACTCAAAAATACATTTCAAAGTTCTGTTTTTCAGTGTTATGCAATACAAATGACTCTGCTGTCACGTATATTGGCTCCATCTTTAAGACCACAGAGACCAAAATTAATATTAAAAAATGTCTTTTTAAATTAATGTGTGCTTTGCTTTATTACATGTCTTCTGTAGAAATGAAGTATTTATGTAATCGTAAGTTCTCTCCTGAGTTTCCCATCAAAATATTTCATATACTGCCATGGATCAGTAGTCCAGAGGTTGTTATGAATGATTCTCTGTTCGTTTCTAGATCCTGGAAAGGATACAGTTCCTAATCAAAACCTCACTGAAGTTCGTGAAATTCTTTCCTTTAGTCACTGTTTCTGGAACGTCATTACCAGGGCTTTAATGTTAAGATTTTCTCTTTACACAATAGGTCAACATGAAATATGCCACAAATGAGTACAATTGTCATAACATTATGTTGCCAACCAAGATTTAAACTATTCCTTAAAATCAAACTAAGTAGTCAGTGTATGATAGTAGGGTGTTAGGAGACTTCTTTTCGGGTTAAGTTCCACTTGTGAAATCTATGTTTTCCAGACCTACAGCTTATAATTTTTATTTTTTTTTTAAGTTTAAAAATAAAAAGAGAAATTACAGAGAAAGAAAAAAAAAATTCAGAAAAACAGTTTGTGTGACAGTTTCTATTATATACTTCAAGTTGCTGAAGCAAGCTTTAGATAGTTTCCTCTGTGCAGCTTTAGGACATAAGTCTAAATGGCAACCCAATCGATTCACTGTATTCCAAACTGATATTCAGAACCATAACCTCTAAATCATCAAAGATTTTTGTTTTGGAAAGAAAGCTGATTTACATGTGGATAAAGGAGAGTATGTCTAAACAAAAAGTATTCCAGATCTTATACAAATAACTGGTCCAATATGAGAAATTGATGAGTGAGTAAAGATTAAGATTGTGCATGGGACATGACAAATATCCATGTTGAGCAATCTGAAAAATATTTTCATGGCTAGTGATGGAATTTAAGCTGAAAAATGAGTAAAAGTTGAAGGAAATTCTGTAACATTCTCATAAAATTCTGAAATCAATTGTCCTTCTGGTCTGTGTTTTTCTAACAAAGTATAGAAAATATTAAGATGCATAAAAATAGCTGTGGAAAAAAAAAACTGCAAACAATTCTAATGTTGTTACATGTTGGTATGACATGCTCCCACTTGGAGCACCATCTCACAGGCTCTCTTTGGTTCAAAATGACACCCAATCTTTTTATAGTCTTGTACTGGGGTAATGAGACTCAGGCAACTAGGCTGCCAAAATGAGTCAGACAGATCACTGCCTTCAAGTCTGGCATATGCTCACATACTTCTTCCTTGTCTGAGTTTGAAAGGTCTCAGACTGAAGTTCCTCAGTTATCCATTATATCACATCTTCAAATCTTAAAATCATTTCTATGAAGTGTTCATTTCAATAGTTTCAAAACATTAATAAATATTGGACAACATTAAGCTGAATTTGCATCTCTCTAGTCATTTCCTATAATTGTGGCCTGAAAAATGCTGCAAATTGACATCATTTCTCATCTAAAAAGCAACAGTGACAATGACAGCATTTATATTTGACAAATCAATCTCTCAGTCAGGAATTCTCTGTATCCCTACTTGAAAAAGCAGTAATGATCCTATTTACAAAGTTGCCTTGGAAATTGCAAGTTCCCTCAGTCACCTCTGGACTTCCAAAAGAGAGTGCCAACAGAACTACTTCATCCAACCTGGACAGCAAACTCTGCTTGTCTCTATGTCAGCACCACAAGAGATAGTTAAGAGAGTAGGGTCTGAACTGGAAAAGGGACGAAGAGGTCTGCAACTGTCTCAAGATGTACATACCTATGACAACCCAGTCCCTAACATTTTTGCAGAATCACAGAATGGCCTGAGTTGAAAAGGATCACAAAGACCATCGAGTTTCAACCCCCTGCTATGTGCAGGGTCACCAAGCACCAGACCAGGCTGCCCAGAGCCACGTCCAGCCTGCCCTTGAATGCCTCCAGGGATGGGGCATCCACAACTTCCTTGGGCAACCTGTTCCAACATGTCACCACCCTCTGTATGAAAAACTTCCTCCTAATATCTAACCTAAACCCCCCTGTCTCAGTTTTAAAACATTCACCCCTGTCCTATCACTATTAACCCTTGTAAACAGCTGTTCCTCCTCCTGTTTATACACTCCCTTCAAGTACTAGAAAGCCACAATGAGGTCTCCCCAGAGCCTTCTCTTCTCCAAGCTAAACAAGCCCAGTTCCCTCAACCTTTTCAAATAGGAGAGGCGCTCCAGCACTCTGATCATCTTAGTGGCCCTCCTCCAGACCCGTTCCAACGACTCTGTGTCTCTCTTGTGCTGGGGGCCCCACCCCAGGCCTGGACACAGTCCCCCAGACGGGGCCTCACAAAAGTTGAGTAGAGCAGGACAGTCATTTCCCTCTCCCTGCTGACCACTCCTCTGTTAATGCGGCCCAGAACACAGTTGGCTTTCCAGGCTGCAAGCACACACTGCTGGCTCACGTCCATCTTCTCTTCTACTAGGACACCAAAGTCCTTCTCTGCAAGGCTGCTCTCAAGCGGTTGTTCCTCCAGTCTATATAAATACCTGGGATTGCCCTGGCCCAAGTGCAGCACCTTGCACTTGGCCTTACTGAACCTCATTAGGTTCTCATGGGTCCACTTCTTCAGCCTATCCAGGTTCCTCTGGATGGCTTCCCTTCCTTCCAATGTATTGACTGCACTGCTCAGCTTGGTGTCATCTGCAAACTTGCTGAGTGTGCACTAAATTCCATCATCTATATCATTGATAAAAATGTTGAAGAGTACTAGGGGGGCACTGCTTGTGACCGGCCTCTACCCTGACACGTAATAATTGATCACAACCCTCTGGTTGCGACCAGCCAATCAGTTCTTAACCCATCAAACAGTCCATATTTCAAATCTTTACATCTCTGATTTAGAGAGAAGGATGTGGTGAGAGAACATGTCAAAGGCCTTGCAGAAGTCCAGGTAGATGACATCCGTCACCCTTTCCCAGTCCACTGATGCCGTTGCTCCATCACAGAAGGCAACCACAGAATCACAGAATCACAGAATCACAGAATCACAGAATCACCCGGGTTGGAAGGGACCTCAAGGATCATGTAGTTCCAACCCCCCTGCTTGACCTAAGAGAGAGTCAGATATGTGGAGCCCCATGCACAGACGTTTGGCCCTGTGCTAATACTACAATTTTGAAACAAGTTCACTTGGTTGGTCAGCATACCACAGGCCTCCTTTTGTGTTCACCATATTCATCGGTGGCTGTTGTTACCTCTCTGCATCTGGCTCTGCACAGGCACACCTTTGGCAGCTGGGTGAGCAGGCAGCAGGGATAGTACACAGCCACCATTTAAGCAAGCACTGCCAAATCCCAGCCCAGGCCAAGCCTGGACTAGGCAACTGCAGAGGGAAACTGTAAGTCACAGAGAAGGACCTCAAGAGGACTCCCCAGTTGTGGCATGAGGATTGGTTTCTAAACTGTGGCACCGCATCTTATAACAAGACCTTTCAATGGACTGGGTGATGCCTGCACAAAGTAAGGGCAGTGGATATTTTATAACATCTTAAAGAGTCCATGTGTGCTTGCCTTCCTAATGGAAATGGCAGATCATCACTATTATGCACAGGCATATGGGTTTTCTTCACCTTCTCCTCCCAGCAATGGGAAAAGAATTTTATTCCTTCTGATTCACAAGTTTGGAAAGCTTCTGAGGCCCCAGGCAACCCTCTCCTTTCCCTTCAATCATTTCAGGATAGGGCTTACAGAAAATACAGCATTAAAAGCCCAGGTGGCGGGTTGAAAACAGCGCTGTGTCAAATAGGAAGTAGGAATTAGAAGTCATTTGACTGATTCTCTTTTCCACAGTCATCTCCATGTGTAGGTGGATGAGCAGAAAGCCAGACTATGATGTGAAGTCTTTGCTGTTCTTTCCCCCCTACTAAATTTGCATTCTGTCAGCCCAGTCACCCAGCCCTCTGGAGAAAGTCTCATTAATTTCATTTTCAGAATGTAAAGATGTTAGCAAGGGAAAGAAAGAAAGAGAGAAAGAGAGAAAGAGAGGAAAGAAAGAAAGAGAGAAAGAAAGAGAGAAAGAAAGAAAGAGAGAAAGAAAGAGAGAAAGAAAGAGAGAAAGAAGGAGAGAAAGAGAGAAAGAGAGAAAGAGAGAAAGAGAGAAAGAGAGAAAGAGAGAGAGAGAGAAAGAGAGAGAGAGAGAGAGAGAGAGAAAGAAAGAAAGAAAGAAAGAAAGAAAGAAAGAAAGAAAGAAAGA
>NW_024962268.1:15262192-15301655 GCF_019238085.1 Lagopus leucura
AAGAAAGAAAGAAAGAAAGAAAGAAAGAAAGAAAGAAAGAAAGAAAGGGAAGAAGGGAACTAATTTAAGCAACATTTAACATTCCTCCCTACAACATAGTCCTTAGCCTATTCAAAATTAAAAAAAAAAAAAAAAGAAAAAAGAAATAAATATTTCCAGCAGGGGAAGAGAAGCTTGTGGCATTTAGTTACATTTACCTGTGTCTCTCCAAAGCAGAACATCTCCCTCAATGCACACTGCTTGCTTGGGCTTATCATTTGAATCCCCACGTGTGCCTACACAAAGAATTGCCACAGACCTATATATAACCATTTAAAAATGTATGCCATGGGGGGAGGGTAAGTTGGGTTTCCATTTCCTACAACATCTAATTGGAGCTGTGATCTTCGAGGTCAAATTCCTGCAGGTAGATCCAATAAAAGAGTTAACTCCTGCAGATTAGGCACTGAATACCTGGCTTCTAAGCTTCTGGCTCCTTCTGTGAAATTCAAAACCTTGAGTTAGGCGTTAAGCCTCCCCACTGAGGGCATGCAAAGTTAGACCTCTCAGAAGGGCCATTCAAGAAAGCTCATGTAGAGCAGGAGCCACTTGGAGCTGGAAATGCTAATTGCAGGAACGTGGCTGAATTCTTGTCCCCTCTCCAGGGCTATGGCATCCGCCCATGTCACAGCTCCAAATAGAGTCTCACCCTCCTTCTGTCGGCGGGCAGCCCTCATGAGGCTTCTGTTTTCTTTCTAAAACCCAGCCAGGATGCTCAAGTTGTGTCGGCATTTAGGCTGTATCATGCCCCACAGCCAGTAGCACCCGCCTGCAGCAAGATGCTTGGTTGTGCAACTCTGTCTCTGGTGAGACATATTCCAAGTCCCAGCAAAGGGCACGGGAGATGTTAATTGGATTTACATAGCTTCTCTTGAAAGCTCTAACATGAATGATGATTCTAGCAGGAGGTATGAATTCTTTGAGTGAGTTCAGTGAAAACAGGTGGACCTCCTATGGCCACCCGTGCCACCCTGCTATTATCCGAGATCACTACAAGCTTTCTTTTGTTTCTTGCAAACAGCAGATGCACCATGCTTGCTAAGATCTTTCTCCCCGTGACTCATGTTTTGACCACAAGGACCCAAGTACATGTTCTCTAGATTTTGTTCTGCTGTACAAAAGGATGCTGCTTATTGATGGTTTGGAAGAATCCACCAAAACACCCCATGTCCTTTGCGCTTTGCCTCTTGCTAACTGTGTAATTGTATCATACATTCACAACAAACGCACCTGTGAAATAACTGCCATTGCTTTTTACACAGGAATACATATTATGACACAAAACAAGGCTGCGTAAAGGCTAACCTGTCATAACTTCTGAGTTAAAAAAAAAAAAAAAAAAAAAAAAAAAACCACTTCTACCAGTGAGGTCTGCTGTTAAACACATCCTTAAAACATATCATTTCTTGTGAAAAATATTTCTTTTAGCAGTGAAATTAATTTTGGTCAATATTGTCCCTGAACTCAGAATAAATAATAAAACAACATGATATTCATTTCAAAAAATATTAATTTTGTGTTTATCAGAATTGAAGTCCACAGATACTAGAGGTAAAATACTCCTCTGGAATGTAACTCTAATGTGCATCTATGATAACATCATATTTCTGTTTTTTCCCTTTGCTTTGAGCACCTGCATCCAAATTCCCTAATGTAAAATCAGTTGAAGTTGGTACAATATAACAGGTAATTTATTTAGACTCAGAAGGAAAATACTGAGAATCAAATTACTTGGAAGAAAATAAGAATTCCCATAAGAATTGAATCATTCAAAATAAAAGTAATCTTTTTAGGACTTAAGACTTCGGACATTTTTTGCATCTAAGTTTTGTTCACTGGAAAAAAAATTATGGAAAATGAATTATGATTTACACCCTGCAACATTGCTATAAACAATTCAAGAAACTCCACAGAAAACTCAAACACATCACTCCAAAATAAATTGCATGGAAATGGAATTTAGCAAAATACGTTCCCTGACATGTAGCAAAAGGGAGTATGTGAAGAGGCACATACCTCCCAGTTCTGCACCAATTGCAAGTAAGGACCCTTACTTCCCAGGGAGACACTGAAAAAGGAATATATTCTGATTTGATTTATAACACAAACCTAAACAGAAAATGATAACAAATCCCTGAACATTTTAGAGCACACTAGAAAAAGAGGCTGTTGGACAGCTGGGACACAGAGACAAGAAGCTTTTAGGCAGAACTGCCATCTAGAGAAGGCTGCATGCCACGTTCATGTGGCACTACACTTGGAAAGAGAAATTTTCCACAAAACGGCATAAGCCTCAAAGTATGCTCTACAAAACATGCTTGCAAAAAGTTGAGTAAAATAAATGATTACAACTAAAGACTTTTGCATCTAGACTTGAGCAACAGGGCAACTTTTTGACATCATTTAATCCCTCCACCATCACAAAAAAATTTCCAAGTACTCTTTTTCATTGCAGCCTCCTGCTAAAGTTGCATCAGTTAAATGCTCTGCGCTATTCATACCTGCCCAACTTTCCTTATCTGGAGACCTCCTCTGACTTAAATGGAATAAAGTAAGAAAGCCAAGATATGCACAGGATGTCTCTATCTGGAAAAGCAGGAGCAGGTAGATCACTTTTATTGCACATCTAGGCATTGAGCCAAGTTTTCAGTGCATGTAAACAAGTATAACTTCAGTAGAGCTGGTGAAGTCATGCCAATGAAAAACTCAGTAAGAGCCCATCCTTCTCCTCACTGCAGTACCAAGGTGATACACTGGGATAAAATTTTAATTCCTCATGACAAAAGAAATTAATAAAAAGCATTAGTTTGGCATGAATTAGTACTCAAAAGACAAACAGAACCCTGTGCTGTTAAGTCCTCTCTGTTACCTTGATACAATCTATTTAATGAATATTGAAACCCCTGGATGTTTTAGCAAAGGTGACAGGTAGTGTTATGTGAGAAAATAACCCTTTTCAAAACCACAGTATTTCTCTCTCCCTGAATAAGGCTAAAGGGTCAATTCTTCACAAGTAGGAATGAATTTCTAAGGATTTCTTGGCTAGTTTATCTCAGTAAACTGAAATCACTCTTGCACAGTTGTAACTCACTTCAGATAAGTGAAAACTAATCTTGTGTCGAAGTACTTTGACACTGCATCTTATTTTCAGAAAATGGCATCTATGTGACTTAAATATTATATGTCAGATATTCGTACATCTTGACGAGATAATTAAAGAGCAAAATGATAAATAAAAATACACATTAGTATAAAGAAAAAATCTATTCCCCTGGTTTTATATTAGACCATAAGCATACAAAGCTTAGAAACAAAGGTAGGAATCCATGCCAAATTTTTATGTATAAAACATATGAGTCCCAGAAGCTCTTAAACATGTGGGAGATAAGTCCAGCTGGCTGTGAACCTCAGTAAGAGATTTCTAGCCAAAAATTAACAGTATGTATTATTTAATAACCGATTGGGTGTTGGGATGGGAAAATGATTTTTTTAGGTTACATTATTATTAAATTCACGCAGAAATTGCAGGAGCTTCCATTCAAATGAAGGAGGTTTTTTTTATAGGGCAATGTATTTAGAGCAAGAATTGAAATAACAATTTCTCTGTCTGAATAGGTCTTTAAAAATTGTAGCACCTAAACTGAAATATATTTTACATCATTGCAAGGTCTTCATTTTCACAGGGCCTAGAATCATCAGGACCTAGCACAATGAAAATGCCTCCTCATGCAAATCATTATTTACTATAAGTTGACGTAATTATTGCACTTGTAATAACTTTACCTAAAAGAAAGCAAAACACTGGTGGAAAGTGCAAATGAATTTTTAATACACTTGCTTATACTGTTTTATTTTCATCTACCATAATACTTTCTGAGCAAAGTTCATTAGCATCCCTTTCATCTATTTGATATCTGGCTGTTGAAGATGCAGAAATAGATGCCTAGCTCACCAAGAAGATTCCCAATAACCTCCATTCTGGCACAGGGAAGCGAAGACCTCATGTGACTTTAGATTTTAAACACTTCCACCCCCATACATACAGCTGATTGAATTGGGTTTACAGTTCATGCAAGAGTGAGAAATTCATCTTGTTTTCTACTCTTGCTGCAGCAGGCTATTGTTATTATTTTCTGATTAGCACACAAGGTTAATGCCCTTGTGATAATCTAGAAATGTTGTCCTTTAAATTTACACTTCCCCAGCTTCTCCTATGCAAAACAACTATCAGATTCAAAGATTAAACACTGAACCTTTCTCACTCTCCCTCTGATTCAATTTATACACCATTTTTTTCTATTAACATTTTTCACAGGACAAATACTTCTCCACTGAATAAAGATTTATATTGCGGTTTCCTAGAATAATCTTCAAGAAGGAAAAGGTATTTCCTCCCTCACAAATCCCCTCACTCCATGCACACACAGCAGCATGCTCTGAATAGGACGAAGAAAAATTAGTGAGGATACGATTACTTTACTAGAGAAAGGCTGCCCTCCTCCCGCGCCAACAAGATATTATAGGTCAAGTCAAGTAAGGTCAAGTGAGTTCTTGTCATGTCCAAGATCCCTGATTTATTCTGTCAGCTGTTCACTGTCATGCAGTATGATGGGGTGAGTGTCAATACTGAGACAGTGCAAAGCGACCGAACATGCTGATTTTAACAAGGGTGGCTCATGTTCACTTGAGTCCTGCTGGGTGATTATGGGTGTCATGGGGAGTGTGGGATGAACAGTATATTAGCACAGATAATTTATGTACTGGGCTTTCTTTGCCTTAAAGAATGCAGCCTCTGTGATGGGGAAGTCCCTTGGGATCCCATGGAGGTACTTATCCCTCAGCAGACAAGGAGATACAAAGGAGGGCAATGCAGAGAAGCTGGTGCCTTAAAACCCACAGCCTGTCCTCCTCACAAGCTTTCTGCTTTTGTCTCAGCTTTCCTGAACATTTCATTAATATGTTTTATAATATTAATATGTTAATATTAATATTAATATGTTTTAGTGGAATTGATTTCGTTTTACAACATACTTGCAAATACAATATTGAAAATGTTTTTCAACATAGTTTTATTGCTACAACATCTGTAGTTTTGATAGAGGGGCTTCTGGGAGAGGTAGCATTTCTCATGCATGCAACACAAAGTTCTCTCTTGTGAAAGAGAGACTATTACTTAGTGCTATTTCCTGAGCACTAATTTAGAGTCTCCAGCAAAAAGCCTGCAGTTGCAGAGCTCTCAGCTGCAGCACATGTTTCCCAGAGCTCTAGGAAGAAGAGGCTTAAAACCACTGTTCTAAGCTGAGGTGTTATTTTATTGGTTTATACTGCAAATAATAAACACGGTATTAATAATACTGTGTGGTGCTTGCCTCTCTGTATTAGTAACACATTGTTTATATATTGTAATTGCAAACAGAATGGAACAAATGCATCAAGAGTCAATTGAATTTCATATTAACAGGCTACACCCTGTACCAAAACTGATCTGAGTGAGCATGGTCAAACAGCACAGTATTGCATACTCCAGCACCCCTCAGTCTGAGCAGGTGCTTTAAGAAACTGCTACTTGGGCATCAAGAAATCAGTGCAGTGCTAGCCTCTGTGAAACTAGTATTTCATAGAATTGTAGAAGCATTTGAGTTGTGAGGTCCCCTTAAATATTACCTAGTCCAGCTTCCCCGCAATGAGAAGGGATATCTTCAGCTAGATCAGGGAGCTCAGAGCCTGATCCAGGCTGACCTTGAATGTCTCCAGGAGTGGGAGATACTCTGGGCAACCTGTTCCAGTGCCTCATCACACTTACTGTAAAAAACTTCTTCCTTATATCCAATGTCAGTTTCCCCTCTTTTAGTTTGAAACAGTTTAATCTTGTCTTCTCACAACAGAAACTGCAAAAGAGCCTGTCCCCTTCTTTCTTATAGTTACACTATAGATACTGAAAAGCTGCCATCAGGTCTCTTCAGTGCTTTCTCTCCTGCAGGCTGCACAGCCCCATCTCTCTCAGCCTGTCCTCACAGGGAAGATGTTCCATCCCTTGGATCAATTTTGTGGCCCATCCGTGGACACACTCCAAATCCAACACTCTGTTCTGGACTGAGGACTCCACAGTACTCCAGGTGAAAAGGGTCATAGATCAGACTTTCCATTCAAACTGCAAGGTGTATGTGCAGATTCATAGTGCTGTTTTTATGCAAACAAATAATGTCATCAATACTGCAACTTTCTTTCTTCACTGCTATTAGTAGATTTTTTATTTTTGGCAGCCAATATATTAGAGATTAGGAGTATTTCTTTATGCTGATCATCTTCACTTCTATTTTACAAATGCACTTTTTCTGTTGGCAGAATGCAAAGTGGAACAGTTGCTAAAAGAGAACTGATGACTATCAGAACATCTTTTGCTTTCCTTGAAGCACTGTTTTTTGACAATCTCAGGCATGGTTTTCTGCTGCCCAGTAGTCAAGGGCATCTCTTTGGCTGGTAACTGCAGCCATTCATCTGATATTGAGCAGGAGATTCCACATTGATATGCAATAACTGTATCAGTGTTCAAAATTTCACTTTGCTATTGCAAACATGTATGAAAACTATGTTTGTGTAAGTTATGTATGCATTCATGCATACATATGCACAACTAAGTAAATTATGTATGCATTCATTTTTATTCACTAGCCTATTTTAAAAAGGGCATTTACTACAGAGTTTGTTAAGAGTTCTTGTTATGCTGTGGTGTAAGGTATTTAGAAATGAGAATATCTAGAAGTCACATTACCAAGAAGCCTTGCATACTGTGGGTAAAATCGTGGCTTACAGGAATTCAGTGGCAAAGCTTCCACCAGCACCAGTTGGCATAATATTTCCAACTATGAATATGTTACCAAACTGAGTTTCAACGAGAAGTTATTGAAACAATCAACGTCTATCTGTGATATACTACATTTTTGTTTAAATGGCAGTGATCTGAGTATGTCAAAATCTTTGTTTCCATAGAGTTTAGTGGCTCTTGAACCAAGCCCTTCAGTGGCGAAGTCTGCATTTCTGCGCAGCCTTCCCTGTGAGCTCTGGTAGAGCACAAGTCTAAGCTGACACTGATAAACAGACTGAGCAAGCATCTACTCTGTGGAATAAAGGGAAGGAAGAAAACACCAAACTAATAGGAAATAGTGCTAAATTTACTTTTCTTTAAATGCCACCATTCTTCCACCAGACTTCAATGCCACCAGACTTCAATGCCACCAGAGCCAAAGGAGCTGAATATAATCAAGTAAAGCACATGGGGCTTCATTGCTGTTCTGCAGGTTTCTCTTCTTCACGAAACTCAACTCCATTTTGAATTTCAGGTTCAAGAAAGTATTTTTCAGCTTCCTCTACTATTCAGCTCCTGAAATATCTTACAATTCACTTCTGGTGGATGTCAAAACCATTCAGTAACACTACTGCAGCTTGAAACTTTTCCCAAGGTGGATCAAAAGACTGAGTCTTTGTGCCTACTAGCAATGTTGAATGGACACAAAAGTTTGCTGCCATTCTCATTTTTAGTATTGGAAGAACAAATATTTGATGATCTATATGTGGCCTTTCCTTGGAAATCTAGGTTTTCTGACGTGCTTTTATTGGTTAGCACTCCAAACAGCAAAACACTCTGGCATATGCATAACTTTAAGCAACTGAGTAATCCCAGCACTTTGGGCTGCACTGCTGAAGTGAGTGGGAGTCTTGCCATTGAATTTTATAGGAGCATTATCAGACTGTAAGTGCTTTGCTGGTTCAAGGCCAATATTTTCTCAAACTTCAGAGAAAGCCAGATTGGGTCTGATCTCTCCACAGCCTCTCCTAGAAAGACCAATATAAAAACAAATGATACTAAGCAACAGGAATGCACATAACATAGAGGAAAGTAGCACTGAACACGAGACAATACAAGGAGGCATTACTCTTCAGAATACTGGAGTATGAGAGAATGGTAGCAGGTTGTTTTCTTCACAATGTCTTTCACGCAGTTTTACAGACAGACAGTTTGTCCAGCTAGCAAAAGAATCAGCATCTGTCTGAGATCCAGACAAATACATTCCTCCAGCAGAAAGGGATTATGACTGTTGAAGAATGGGCCATAGCGTGACTAGCCAACCATTCCTCACACCTCTAGAGGCAGTGAGAAGAATCAGCCTCAGGTGAAGGCAGAGCAGAGACCTATCAGGGGCAGCAGAATAACCATGGATCCGTATCACATGGCTGTTTAGCTTCATACACAATAACTGTTAAAACTGTGTTTGGTGGAATGGTGACTCCTTTAAGATTCAATTAAGAAATTCTTCCTACTTCAGGAATTATGAAAACATCTATTTTGTATAATCTGTGAATCACTTACATGTACTCAAAAATTGATGCATTCTGTGTATGACTCAGTGCATGTTTCCACATAGCATCTGCCATGGGGAGACATAACCATGGCCCATGGTCAGCATAGCTCCTTTTAACAGGTTAAATCCTGCAAGAAGACAGCCTCTTATCTCTGATAGTGTTGACTGATACACCTGAATTTAAACTTAGGAATAATCCAACTTATTTTCATTTTTAGTCTAGTAGGTGTTATGTTTGCTTGTTCACTTCTTCTTGTGGCTTTTTTAGATAATATCTCTTGGTGAAAAAGAGCAGATATACACTTCAAGTCTGATTCTGCTACTCCTTTAAGAATAATCCTGTCATGCGTCTTGCTACTTCCATTGGAATCAGTATGATTATTTTTCTGGTTAAGATTTCTCCCTGTAAAGCCACAAAACCCAGACCCTTAGCTTTCTGCTATATTTGCTTCAGTGGAATAACCCATGCTGGGAGAACATTCATTCCTGTCATTCTGCTCAACCACACAATTAGCCAACTCTTTCAGGCATATGTATATTTATGAAATGTAAAAACTACCAAATGTTCTGTTGTTTCAAGCCAATTAAAAGCAGTGCTTCTACAAAGCACGTGAACAACCCAGCCCCATGACAGGCACATACCTTGAATTGCTAACCAGCTCTGGATAGATCAGAGAATGCACTGTAAATGACAATGTCACATGCAGATTGTGAGCGAGTAAGAAACTATGCCGCTGTGATGTCTCTGGAAATAAGCACTACAGTCCTCCCTAGACACTTCATGACCTTGTGTGTTGATCTCAGTCCATTTTCCAGGACTGTAAATAAGAGCACTTGGAAAAGCTTTTATGTTCACACATTTGTAGTTATGAGGGAGAAGTCCTGAATGGAAGCATGGCATCCATCAGGCAAGTACAGCAGGTGACGCAGGACAGACTGTATTAAGCAGATCCTACAACTGGGAATTCTGCAGCATTTTATTATGGCAACAACAGAATATATATTTATCAAACAGCATTAAATATAAAAAAGACATTCCCAGGCACAGTAGTAAACTGGCAACTATCCAGTCAGCAGCTTTACTGTGGGCAATGCAAAGAACTCCCTCGCAGGGGTCGCCAAATTGCTGAGAATCTGCAATGATTTAGTTATAGTTATCTGGAATCCCTTCACTGACCCATCAGAAGCTTTGTCTGGATACCTATATACTCCCAGGAGCACTCAGATTTTGTAGAAGTAAACAGGATAGTTAAGTTGCACTGTTCGGTACATTATAAAGGTGATTTCCCCTTTCATTTTCAGTTTCACTTGTGGTGATGTTTTCAGCTTTCTCTATTAATTTATATGAGTATTTAAGTTCAGGGCTATTCATGCTGAATGGTTAAGAATCAAGCCAGATTACAAAATAACATTTATCAGTTATCACTTACAGATTTTTTTTCATATTGTCCATGTTAGAGTGATAGAAAAAAGCCTGTTACAGTCTCGCTGATGATGATCTGAACTGCAGTTGTACTACTGGAAGGAGAAAGGAAATGTCAAGAAACCATCGTTACCCTATCATTCTCACATGAGCAAACTGAAATATGGAAAATGACGTCGATGAGATAACATATGTGATAAACAAGCTGCCAAAACAAGAAAGCACTAATCCCTGTACCTATCAAACATACTAATGAAATTATAGTGAATGCATTCTCGATTTTAAAGAAAAATCTCCATCATACCCATCATTTCCTAGTACTGCATTTATTACTTTCAGACATACAGAAAAGAAGAAAAAATTGAGGCTAAATAAGTAAATGGGAGACAGCCACGATTGTTGGCAAATCTGCTGCTTCCTTCCTGTAATCTTTATAGATTACATCACCTGCACATTGCTTTCTGTGTGATCACTGTCAACTTCATATCTATGCATCCAAGACCAGTCACAGCCTACCCCCTTGCTCTGCAACTCCCACCCCATACTGAGAGATCAAATGAAACACAAAGATTAGCCCTTTTTGCTGATCTCCTTCAGAGTGCCACAATCTGCTTCTAAGTTTTCAAGAAGGTACCTTCTCCACTCATTCCCTCTACTGGTCCACATGCTCAGGTGGAGCTTCCTGCAAGCACAGGAACCTCCACAATCACAAAGCTGCTTCACAGTCCCTCTTCAAACTTTTCCTTAAAATTTACTTCTTCACTTCTCTAAAATTTACTTCTGTCCACCAAGAGCTGAAAATGGGAAAGTGTTGCATCTGTGGATTATCTCCCTCTCCCTGTCTAGCAGCTGCCTGATTTTCTCTCTCCTACTTCTATCCTAAACCTTTTAAAAGTTAAGGACTCATCTTTGATGATGTGTTGGACTGAGAAATGACAAGAGCTCTTCCTTTCACCGTATCCATTCTGCTTAACATAGTATTGAAGTGTTTAATGAATACACAACATAACCTGTTAATGGCTTCTAGGAGGTTAGAACCCTCCCCAGTTAAAAGAGCCCTTTCAACTTCTATGTTAGGGAGGTAAATTTTTCATGTAGGGGTGAAGGGAATAAGACTGAAAATCCACAATTTTCATCCATGCTAAATAGGGTACAAGAAACGGACATAGTAGATTTCACAGAACTTTATATTGCAAGAACGTCATTGAGTTTGATACCAAGAGTACTATTCCTGCTCACCAAAATACACGTTTTCCGTGGTTCACCAGAAATTGCCCACTTGTAAGAGCTGAAGAAGATGATCTTTGCCAGGAAGAAAAGGAGAAACTGGAAAGATACAACAGAGAAAAGGCTAAAAATAATGCAAAAATATTTGTAAAGGGAGAGTTTGAAAGAATCCCTAGACTCTGCAGAACAGGAGATTTATTTTCTGCAAACATCTTTATCTTATTTTTATTAAACTCCTTACTGAATAACCTTATAGCACAGCATGGAAAGGTGGCAGAGAATAATAGAACAGAAAAACATCTCTGAAGAGTAACATGCAGAAGTTCAAGTAGTAGTCTAAAGAAAAGTGGGTTTGCTCTGAATTTCCACTGATAGGTTTAAACTTCTAATGTCCTGTGGCATTACTAACATTTCAGAAACGTGGCGATTTTGCCCATAATCAGTAACAGGGCAGGAAAGAGATTACCAGCAGCAGCACTGAAAAAAAGTGTACATATTTTCCCAAATCATCCGGTGTTTGGAGCTCACATAGGACTCCCAGTCAAAGTCATTTGCAATCCTGAGACTTTGTCCATCAGTGCCACTGGTTCTCTCCCTTCTTATTTAGAAAGGGAGACTGATAGTCTTTTTAATCCCTACCAAAGACATGTTTTCCTATACAGTCTTTTGAGCATGCCAAACCATGAGCCAGACCTTTCTATAGCAACAAAGCACAGTAGGAGTCATCCCTTCTGGAAGCTTGGACAGGCAGGAAGAGAGATATGCCAGGGTATCTCTATTTATACCTATAAAACCTATGAGGAGATTGGCGGGGCACGAGGACTGTGGCCAGCTAGGAATTCCTTGCAGATCTAGTATTGCTAGCTACTCTGAACGTAGACTTGTGTGCCTAAACTAACTACTACTCAGTGGAAATTGCAATTACAGCTCATGTTTTTTGCCAATATTTTGAGAAAAATGAAATAAGTGTTACTGGAAGTTACAGGATCCTGCATTTTATTAATAAGTACATAATTCACAGTTATTTTATTTTCTTTAATGATTTAGTTAAGCATACAAAATAATCCAGTAACTGTGATATTTCACAAAATTTAAATGTTCCATCCTGAAATTACAGGAAATCCATGGAAATGGCTACCAAGTCTGCCCATAGATATAGTCAGCTAGACGATTGCCAGCTGTGTGCAATAAAACTGTGTATTTTATATTAACAAAACTAAATTACTATACAGGGAAAAAATATTTATTGGATCAAGACCTGCATCACATCTGATAAGTGTTTCTTGGTACACCAAGTTTTTTCCAAATGAGTCAAACATTTGTATGCAATGTTAATAATGCACATAAATAAATTAAAAAAAAAAAAAAAAAAAAAGATTTGTTTCTGAAAGCCAAGAAGAAAAGGATGAAAAAGTCCTTTCTAAAGAGTAACATGTTTAAAATGCAGATTAGCGTACAGTGAAATGAAAATAGATATAACGACCAAGTAAATCTGCTTGCAATTTATTGAGATAAACAGAATTTGCCTCTACAACTTCCAAAATAAGAATGTCTGTTAGGTAAATCACAACAAACACTGAGAAGTGTTTAAACTCTATTTTTAGAGCGCTTCTTAATTGTTCCCATGTCAAAAAAAAAAAAAAAAAAAAGACACCGATGCTGAGAAACTTTAAGCAGACTATTTCATTTTTGTTTCTCTTCAGAGCCAAGCTGGTGTTCTTCTGTCAGTGGTGATGCGTGTTTTTCTGTTGTTGGATTATTCTGTTGTTTGTTTTGGTGTTTTTTTAGCTAGAAAGAATAACACCAGTGTACATCGGGATTGAATTTGCTATGCTCAGTCTTTATCAGATAAAATTTTATACCTTTTGCCCTAATTGATTGATTTCAGTGGTTTAAACTATTATACAAACACAGAGGATTTTCCTCATTTTTGAGCTGCTTCATGTGACACTCCTAGCTTTGTATAGAATTGTCCAGTTTTTTCCTTTCTCCATCGATTTTAGCCTCTCTCCATTTTTCAAGATCACACAAACATGTAGTTAGTTTGTGCTGGTCACTTAGCAATATTCTCCACAATTCAGCTGTATGCTCTTAAACGGTGCAAGATGATAAAGCAGATGAGAGTATTAAAACCTGATTTGCCCTGCTGCAGTTCTGGGAGTGGCATTCAAAGAGCTGCCCAAGAGTTTCGCAATACGTCAGAAGCACTGTGTATCCATGCCTTGGAACATCCGTACCCTCCTTCTAGTCTGACCTCTGCAAAGAAGGAGGGCAGTGAAAGGCCAAAGCTCCTTTTACATCTTTGAGACATAAAAACATTGAGAAACTTCGGTAGACTTTTAATCTACTCAACTGAAAAATAGTTCTGATTATTCATTACCAGATTACATTCTTCCTTCATGTGCTCATTTTTCAGATATTCTCTGGCAAAGACTTGATATCTCTGATCTGTTGTTTCATAAAGTTCATTTTTGTCTTCCTATTTCAAAACCCGTTTGGAAAAAAACAACACTCTTTTCCTAAAGAAAACCTGCAAGAAGAGCTGCAAATGGATAACTGTTAGCCATTATCCTCATGAATAACAACATAGGAAGGAAACTGCTATTCAAGTTTGGTCTTAATCATCCAACTGCTCCATGATCTGCTCGTGACAGTGGCAGAACTAGCTGCTGCAAACTTGAGGGGAACAACGCAGCAGTAGACAGATGGAGGAGTGATCCGCTCCTTATGAGAGATCTCATTGTAATATATAATCATTACCACAAAGTAATGAAATGTTATTTATTACATGATGCTCCATTGCATCAGCTTAAAACTTCCCCCTGCCTTTTCTTCTTATTTAGTACCTGGCCTTTACGGTCTGCCGAAAAGAGAGATGATAGCAAACACTAGATTATCTGCACCAGTATCTGATAGAGCTAACTGTTTCATGTCAGAATTGCCTAAAATGTTTTTCACTGAAGGAAATGATAAATCACAGTCCTCATTTTTCAGTACACATTCCAAGGCAATGGTTTCCAAACTGTTTTGGACCTTGCCCCACTGTCAACTCTTAGCATTACTTACACACCATCAATCACCATTACTGTCAAACATTTAGCCAAACTCCTAGGAAAGCGTGGTTGTGTGTGCCAGCTATATGCCATGCTCTCACAGGCCACCATTTGGGATCTTCTCCAACTAAGAAATAGGTTCAGATCCACAAGTCACAGTGCAGCAGAGCCAAGCCACTCACCACCACATATAAGGGAGATCTGGGATAAAGAAATTTCCTGTCTTTCTGTTCCCAGATGAAGAATGAGGGATACACGGCAGACCTGTGTTCAGAAGAGCTCAATGTCTCCATTTTTATTTGCCTTCTGAAAGACTACTGAAAGACTACAAAATGCCTCTTCTCTGGGCAGAGCACAGTACAAAATATCGTGCCAGAAAGAGTATACCAGAGAGCACAAAGGGCACATGTTTATGCACTTCCCTCCCACCAACATATGTGCATTGCACATGGGCTTATGCAACACGTATCTGTGCTCCTCATCTGGAAGCTCCTGCTGGTACTGGTGTCTCAAGAACACCCTGCCACCATGACAAAGCATTGTCCCTGTTACAGCACGGGCCTACCTAGTTCTCTGTGGCTGCATCATACTCTCTCTCCTTTGTAGGACTGGCCTTCCCCCATGCCTGGCAGTGACAGCAGCTCTGTGGACCTGAAGAATTATTTCACTTGATTCAGTGACCCTGAGATGTTACCGGCTCCCAGTCCCACTTCAAATTTTAGTTCTTTGAAAGAAGCACCAAACCTGCCACCTGCTCAGGAGATTCAAGAGAGAGGTCATGTTGATTGCTGCATTGCTGTAACCTCCAACACTGATGCCTCCAAGCTGTTCCCAACAAGACATTATTCAAACTTGAAAATTATGCAAGTGCTTGAAAAGAAGAGATGGAGTTTCTTTCCAGCTGACTGAGGATTTTAACTTTTTGGCTTCCAGTTAGCAGAATATCTATCAGTTCATGTGAAGCTGTAAGTGTGTCATCAGGATACCACATGCTTTGATAATTACTCTAGTGGGTATTAAAGTTAATCCTGTGCTGTATAGATCACTTACAAAACACAATAACTGGATCAGAAATCCTAATGTGAGACAGTCATAAAAAGAGCAGCTAAAAGTGCCAGCACGTCTCTGACACGTCCGGCGTAAACTGGAACCCGAAATTCCTACTTAGAGTAGCCTGTCAGGAATCCAGCCATCCTCTGATTATGAAATCTGAGGCATGGCAAGGCAGCTTATGTCAGATCTACTACGTATCCATGAGTCTTAAACCAAGACTTGTGAATATAACCCATGCCCTTCCTGGCTTGTGAGAAGAGTCATGAGCAACTGGTGAAATCTCAGACCAAGATAGCCAGGGCATCATTCAAAAGACCCATTCTTCTTCCTTTAAAGACCATGCACCCATGCTGCCTACCTGTATTCCCAGCCTGAAATTGACCATTCTGGACAAAACTTAGAAAGAAAAGCAGCCATCTTCATTGTAAGATGCCTCAGTCTTGGCTCAAGTCAGAACACAAAGTTCATGTAACTTTAACAGGTGTGATGAAGGCAGAAATACGTTAATCTCCCTTACTCTGCTGATTCTTCTTCATGACCTCACTGTAGCTGCTGATGTGGTACTGTGGTTTGATTTATACAAGTGGTGAATGTCCTGAGAAATATGCTGTTAGTTTTGGTCTTTCCTAATAGGAAAGATACAAATAATTCAATAAATAATAATGGAAAACAGTGTGTCCTCATGGCACTTCTCTTGGGTCAGTGTTTTCTCTGTTTTCTCCAAAGCTACTTGTATTATACAGCTTTGAATAATAAATTCAGTACATAGGCTGAACTCCAGCATTGGATGACAGTCAGCATACAGTGTCAGTACCAAATATTACCACCTGCAATCATCACAACTGTCTGGTTCATGGACCAAAATTAGCTTAAAAGAGAAGAATTGCTATAACATGTTCTAGTTCTAGCCAAACCACCAAAGGGTTGCAGAAGGCAAATTCAGGACTGGGAGAATGAAAAACCACCCTTTGCAGGATTAGGTTTGAGAGCATCTAAAGAATCTTGAAAGTACACAAGTTCTTGGGACATTATGAGATACCTCTGTGGGTCCTGAGAAAAATGGTGGATTAATTTGCAAAGTCGTTGTTCATTATAACTGGAAAACTGTGGCAATCCAGTGAAATTCCAAGTGACTGGAGAAGGGGAAACATAACTCTCATTTTCCAAAAAGGGGATAAAAAGGAAGATTTGAAGAACCACAGGCAAGTTACTGTCACCTCTGTGTCTAGTATGATCATGGAGCATTTTCTCATAGAAAATATTCTAAGGAAAAATGGAAAACAAAGGTACTGGTGACACGTAACAGGACTTCAGTAAGTACCTGGGAAATTTCGTGTTAGTGGCCTTCTGTGACGGAGTTAAAATATTGGTGATAAGGTAAACATCGAATCATAGAAGAGCAAATGACATCTTCCTGGACTTGTGCAAAGCATTTAATACTGTCCAACATAACATCCTTATCTCTGAATTGGAAAGGGATGCATGTGACAGGTTGGACCACATAGTAGTAAGGATTTGACTGGATGGCTGCACAAGTATGGTCAATGGCTCTATGTCCAAGTGAAGACCAGCAATGAGTGGTTTTCCTCAGGAGTTTGGATTGAGACCAGCACTATTTAACATCTTTGTTGGCAACACTGACAGTGGGATTGAGTGCACCCTCAGCAGGTTTGCTGATTACACCAAATTGAGAGGTCTGGTTGACACACTGGAGAGAAGGGCTGCCATACAAAAGGACCTTGACAGGCTTAAGGGGTGAGCCAGTACAGACTTCATGAAGTTCAACAATGCCAGGTGCTGTGTCCTGCATATGGATCAGAGAGCAGTGCTAAGCACAAAAATAGGCAGAGATACAAGTGGATAGAGAGCAGCACTGAGGAGAAGGACTTGGAGGTGTCGATTGATAAGAAGTTCAACATGAGCTGGAAATGTGCACTTGCAGCACAGAAAGCCAAATTTATCCTCACCTGCATCAAAAGGAGTATTAATAGCAAGTCAAAGAAAGAGATGGTCCTGTTCAAATCTATTCTCATGCGACTCTATCTGGGTGATAATCAGAGTGGATAAAACACCTTTCTTGTGAAAGCTAAGAGTGTTGAGATTGCTCAGACTGGAAAAGAGGATTTTCCAAGTAAACTTCTTAGTGTTCTTCTAGAACTCAAAGGAAAACTGGAAGAAAGATGGAGTAGACATTTGTAGACATAGAAGTATTGTCTTTGCCTGAAGATTTACTAATAGTTGACTACTCTGGGCTTCATTTGCTGTGTCCTCTGACAGTAGCAACCATGGCTCTATGCCTGGCTAGATATCAGAACTTTCCAATACTTTCAGATGGCATCTCCAGCTCTTAAGAAGCACTGAGCAATCCAAACACTGAAGTAGCACAGGCTGTTAGAAGAATATCAAGCCCATGCTATAAACAGCTCAAGTCTAAGGTATTGATCAACTTCTTCAAGATATATCTTCTGCACAAGTCCATGATATATAGCACTTATGTACTGAGGGTGGAGGGGGAATATTATCGTAAAGACCAGGATTGTAACCCTGGTTCTTTGTCTGGTTTTATCCTCTCCTAACAAACATTAAAAAATACCTAGTTCAAAAATAAACAAATGAATAAATTAAACCCTGATAAAATACGATATTTTATAGATCTTATTTCTCCTCAAGTAAATAATTTGGGAAAAAAAATAAAGGAACCTATGAATTCAGACACATTTTGAAAGGTTTTGGGTACCATAACATGGAAAAGATATCAGTTTATAACAACCTCACCTATGGATCCGGTAGGAGGAAGAAGAGGTGAAAGAATGCAAGGAGACAACAAGGACACAGCTGAACTGACAGTAGTTGGTGAAGATTAAGGATGCAGCAATTTTGAGGAAAATACAAAGGAGAAAACATAGAGGAGGCATGCTGCTCCACTGGTGCAGATTGCTTGGAAGTGTGTTGAACTAATTTGACAACCACCAGTGCTCGGGAAGGAGATAGATAGTAAGGAATTACACTTGTGATTTCCATCCTAGTAGCTTACCTAGCAAGAAAGACATATGTCCTTACAAAGGAGATCCGTACAATATACACAAATAAGGCAGAGCTATGCTGTTAATATTACAAACAGCGTGTGATTGCCAATTTCATACATAGCTTTAATAGTTAAAGAGCCTTGAAGGAAGGAGGAGAATCTTCTATTTCTTCTATTTTTCTTTTCAGTCATATTCTTTAGCAGTGCTATTTCCCCTAATTATTTTAATCGGGCTCATTATTCTGTTCATTAGCCACAAAGTAGAGATAATTCTCAGTGTGCTTTCAGTTACAGTGCTGTGAAGACTAAAAGGCTATTAGAATTATTAATCTAAATGAGACTTAAAAACTATTGTAACTGAGGTTAAAATCACAGCAAATACACAAATTAGCAGGAACACTGAAGTTAAATGGCCATTTTGGTCAGATTGTCAAACTGAGATGACAGGAAATAAATCTTTGTAAATTCTTAAACAGAGAGTTAAAGAGGTAGGAAATTAGGTAGTTACAGCTCATAGGAACAAATTTTGCCTGCCGCAAAAATAATAAAACCAAATTTCATTTTGGTGCATATTTTAGTGCTGGAACGAAATTATTGTTTATGTCTAGATCATAATCTCAAGACCAGAGAAGGCTTTCTCCATAGGTTTGTGTTGTATGGAGGCTAATCTGTTTCCTCCTTTCTTCCAGCAGAAATTACAGCCTTTAATGAGGCAGTCTTTGAAGGAAATGTGTAGATGCTAGCACTTCCAGTTGTGAGTGCAAACACACACACACACATACACACACTTGACAGTTTAATTTCTCTTGAGTCTTTCACAAAATGAAACACAAAGACTTCCATTTGAGGTTTAGGCTCTGGAAATTTAACATTGATCCTTGCCCTTTGGTGGAGTTCCCGTATGAATTCATAGCTTTGCCAGGCTTCCTCAGAAGATTTACAACCCTAAAAGTTCTGGCCTTCATCCTACTGTTGGACCCTCAGATGTTCTCCCCACAGCACCTCTGCTGGGGTTGTCAGAATCCAAGCATGGATTCTTGGATTTCAACAATGAGAATGAAACCAAGCAGTTCAGCCTATGCTGCTGAGCCAGATATTTCCTTAGACATGTACCTATGATTATGATAGAAAACAAAAACAGCGACAGGGAACATGTGAGACCATCTCTAAGCCCTCCTCTCTGCAATTAATTGATCAGAGCATACCTTTGATACTATTAAACCTCTGGCTGAATTTCTAAAAAGTCACAAAGAGCCAAAAAGTGTACTGAAAGGGAACAGGACACAGAGATACAGCAGCAAGAAAGGACTTGAACAGGTTGGGTCCTTGCAGTCTGCCATTGTCCACCCAGACCATTCACCTGTCTAGCATAAGGCAACAGAGAATGGACAATTGCTTCCACTACCTGATCCCACGCTTGCCAAGAGGGTTTAAAAACAAATTCTCATCGTTTGTGCTTTTATTTTTTCTCTTCCATGAAATAGATCTAGAAAACCAAGCATATAAACAACAGTAGTTATTAAATGCAAAGGTGTACAAATCATCTTATTTCCTATTTCATGTTTTGTACTCATAGTCATTTCCTAACACATCTGAAAAACATGTCCCAGAAAAATCTTAATGTTCAGAAAGCAAGATGAGAAAGTAAGAGAAGAGTTTTCAGTGATACTTTAGACGAGCTCCGCACTGGCTAAAGAGCCAATCCAGTTTTACATTTGCCTACCCAGCCACTAGGTTACCTTGAGGAAATGATTATTCCCCTCTTAGTTGCATCTCATCTCCTGCGTACATATGACTTCATTTGTCCTGCCCCATTTGTGTGCCATTGCCATCGAAGCTGTGATTCATATCCTTTCCCAAGGACTCCTCCAAAGATTCCTGGCTATGTTTGCCACAGGGAACCTTTTTCATCTTCAGACCATGAAATAAGCTCTGCTACCCTGTGTATTTGTAAGTGATATCGCTGCTTGACTTTCAAAAACAATAGCAATTGAGAAAGAATTTTTAAGGCTGAATGTCATTCACCTCATTAGGTCTGTTTCATAGGAAAAATAGTTTGGCAAGAGTGAGCACCAAGTGGAAAACAGATGCTAAAATTGGTTGATTCCTCAACCATCTACAGCTCCACTGAAAGGTGCACACAGCCTGTATTGTAACATTGGATCTCTATATCAGTCCCACACAGCCGAACAGTATCAGTGTATTCTATTACTTTTTAAATCTGAAAGCAGACCATCTCAAAGGCAAACTGCATTATTCTGTATTAGTCAAACCTCTAATCCTTTGGTGAAAAAAAACATGCCTCTCAAGCTTGCTCAAAGTTTTCCAAATTGAAGTTCTGAATAACTTTCCTCATTTATAATGAGCTCCCCTCCACACACAGAATTTGATAGGGTACTATGATTGTTAAGAGGGTTTTGAGTTGGTCTCAAGTTTCATTACTATATGCAAATTATTTCAGAAAAGTGAAATCAGTCTTCAAAAATTGTGCAGCGTGCTAGCTTCCCTCTTGTTCAATTCTTACTTCATTCAGTTTTGTATACAGAGGGAAGTGATTCAGAAAAGATTCATTTTCTGTGGTAATCGGTGCTGGAAAAACATCAGTAAAACTACCACCACATCAATCAGCACTAATTTTTCTGGGTCCTGCTCCTCACTTACATACTCCCCAAAGCACACGCAGGCAGAGACAAACACTCTGCTCTGGAGGATTTCAGAGCATGAGACCTCACAGGAAGGCTGCAGTATTGATCCCACAGTGTGAAACCATCTACTCTGGCCAGATTAAATTTTACGTACTTTGTTATTTAAAGGAGAGGGGAAAATGCACCCAGCTCACCTGTCAGTGAGCCAGAGAGTTCCTGTCTGCCCACACAGGAAGGACTCTTTCATGAAACCAAGAAGCACATGTTTTCTTGGTAATAGCATCTTACTTATGTCCTTCTGCACAAATTAAATAAAATGTTACGCAAATACTTCCTACACTACTACATACATAGCCAAAATATAACTTACTATTGGAGGATATAATTTTAGACCTTGCACTCAGCATATATTAGAACATACAGTTCTGTATATTTATATCATTTTCTCGATTCACAGATGAGTGACAAACAGGAGAAAAGCTATTTTTAGTTAAAAGAGAAGCAGGCAGATGATTTCATACAAATCTGTAGAAGAAAACCACACTTTGAGATCCTTTTCAAAAATTATCCAAGGACTGCATTTGTTGTACATTCACATTTAAGAGTTATGGGGCAGAACTGCAGCTGGCACTGGCTTCCCAGCAACCCCTGTTGACTGCATTGCTTATTTCAGCCTGAGATCTTGCATTTCTTTATGGCTAGCTACCAGGCAGAAGTAGATACAAGCCCTGCTCCATGGAGGATCTTTGCAGGCCTCCAGCCCTAAGAAACAACACAACAGTCAGCAGCTAGAGAGCATGAGGTAATAAAATCTTCAGCAATGCCATGCTTCCAAATATACAGTGCCCAGAGTGGGGACAGCATGAGAAAAGACTTAATAGGATCACACAGGTCTTAACTGTGTCTTTGCTTCCCAAGCTACACTTGGCTGCACTTTTAAAGAATCTGCTTATGTCATTGAGATAGCATGGAGCTGTCTTTTGTCTCCAACTCAGTTTTACAAATTCTTGCACTAGCTTTGTATTTTGCCTACTGTCTCCTCCTTTTTCTTCCAGGTGTAACCGATGTGATTATTACTAGAAAATATTTTCACTCTATGATAAGAATCTACCCAACTTTCCACATTATTTACTTAGTGAATTCCAGTAACCCAAAATGTAAGGATCAGATTCTGATATTGGCTAAGCCTGTATAAGACTGAAATAACTGCACTGATTTGGGGAGAATTTGACCGGATTTACATCGGTATGAGTAAGATTCAAATCTGGCCCACAGTTTCTATTTCTTCACTCACTTTGGACTTCACCACCCAGCTGCAAATTATTTGACTAAAGCCAGAGATGAACCTTTCCACAAGGCTGATGTTCGGTGATCTTTCCCAGCTATAGAACTTCAGCTCCCTATCCCACAAAGCTTCTATTACAGAAGAAATCTCAACCTCCAGTATAAACCTCAATTAATAACTTGAAGATTTAACTGAAGTGCCATCGGATTTTCTTAACAAGTTTTAATTGCATAAGAAACTTCAAAAGCAGCAAACCACTATTATTTTGATCACCAAGTCCCTTTTACAAACTGACCCAGCCATACGTTGACCATAATTTGTTGCTACGTCTCTCCTCTCACAACAACTCATGTGTTTCCCAGGCATATAAATTGGCCTTATTACATGTACTGGGCACTTTGTGTTTAGCACTTCTTTTGCTGTTTATCATCAGCAATTCTCTGCAGCACAGTGATTTCATCTTGGGGATAAGATGCATATGGCTGTCAACTGGCTTCTGCTACAGAGTCTTTTGTCCTCCTTTGGCTCTGTCTGCCCCAGACCAAGCTATGTTGGCAGTGGCATTGTTTTCATCATGACCCTTGCCTGACAGTTTATTGTTTCACATGATTCCACCCCTCAGGCAGCAGCAATTCTGTTGCAGGCACAGGGCACTTTCATCTTAGGGTCACTGTTGGCAGTAAATGAAGTAATGCTGACAATCAAATGGCACTAAAGCCAGTGGGACCATGGCCGGGCTTTGGATCAGCAGAGTCTAGGCAGCAGCTCATTCATCCCACAGCATTATGTGGAGCACTACAGCCATGAGCTGCACATGCACTGGATGATGGTTCCTGCAGGAAAGCTGTTTTCCTCCCCACTGAGTTATTCAGAGCACTTTTAAATTGATGGAAAACCAGCAACACCCTTCAATTTTCACTTTAGCTGATTGGCACACCATCAGTAGAGTTTAATTCAAGAAACTTACTGTAGCTGAAGTTATCTTGACCCATATCCATCATCAGGGTAATATCATTTTTAGCTTGCTGCCTGAGGGCACATAACTGACATTTTGTGTATATAAAGTATTGGCGTTCCTCATATGCCAAAGTTTAAACCACAGAAAGAATCTTCTGGCAGATCACAACAGATGCTCCCCAGAGGCAGCTGAAACGCTCTATTCTCTGTGCGTGCCCGCGTCCGCTGAGAGTCACACATCGGCTGCGCTCCACCATCCAGCACTTCGCGGCACAATGCGGGTCTTATCCCTGCCGCTTGCAGCAGGGGCTCCCGAGAGCTCCAGGCCACGTTCCCACAGGCACTGGGGACCCCAGCACGTACTCCCACGGTGATTCTCTGCATAGGGATGGGAGCTAGGAAGTTGCTACAAAGAGCAACGGACTTGCAAAGGATGGGGAATTCATGAAGCAGCTTGCTTTGAAAACACCGAGATGTCTGTTCCTAACCTTCTACACCAGGTTTTCCTCCCCTAGGACCTAGGAAAAGAGGGCTTTTTCCTCAGCACTGGTCCTTCAGGATTGTTTCAATGGGCTTTCTTCAGACTTCAGCATTTTTTTCTCGGACCCTCATTTTCTTCCTTACAGATCTAGAATGGAAATAGGAAAAGCTACCAGAGTTTACCAGTGTTTATCTTTGGTGTCTTTTGTGTTTTTTTTTTGTTTTTTTTTTTTTTTTTTTTTTTTTTTAATACAGAAAGAGATTAAGCATCTGCTTGCAGTAGTATATGTTGTGATTTTTAGTTATGAGAAAGCTAGTCAATGTAGTATCTCATTTCAGCTTTTCCATTTAAAGAACTAGGAGATGAAAGAGAGCATAAATTCAGTTCAAATAAGCCTCTCTCCTTCAGTTAAAATGGCAACATTTTAGAACAAATAAACTTGTGTTAAGGAGACAAGAGTCTGTATTAAAGTTTTCTCTGTACAATTCTGTAACTCATATCAAATTCCACATCGTAATTTAAAAAAAAAAAAAAAAAAAAAAACTTGAGTTCAGCATAATTGTAATTTAGACTTACTGCAGGTGTTATTTGTATCCCCAGCCAGTCTGATGTGCCACCATGCAATCCACATCTCTGCCCTGGTTCAGTGATGCTCAGCAACTCCAGGTAAAATGGTTCAGGGCATGCAGCTTGAATATGCTCAATAGGCCAAAAATAACTTGTTACACATAGCTATGCCTTGATTCCTTCCCATGGTATTTACCAGATTCATTTTTCTTTGTAAAGATCTTGTTTCCAGTTTTGTGGGAAATTAACACTACATTGGATACCCACTTCACCAATTAGGTTTCCAAATTCTCATCAAACTCTGCAGGAGACTTCAATAACTTTTCCTATAGGTCCACACATCAATATACAGTAATATAACCAGTTCAGTCAGCCAGCATTTTCACTATTGTTCAAAGGCATAGATTCTGTTTTCAGCCCGTTCCAGCGTTACATAGCTGCTGCCTTTCCTCCGCAAACATTAAGTTCATCTTGAGGGTAGGCTCAAGTGGTTGACCTATAACAAAGTAAACACATGTAGCTCAATCACATGAGCTCAAGGCATGCTTGTGTGAGGTTGCTTGACAGTCTGTGGTCTGTGAAAGCAAACGTGTAGCTGCAGCAGTGCAGGCTGCTCCAGGGGGAATAGTTTACACAAAGGCAGAGCGGAGTTTAGATGAATGTGCTCTGGTACGGACGGAGATGTTGCAACCTTGGCCAAGATCACAGCAGAGCTTCATTTCACAGGCCACCCCATGGTGAAAACCACACTTTCTGCTTGCCAGAGCGCTTAAACCTGACCATCGACAGGCTGCCCCAGACACTTCCCTCTCTTAGGAACTATTCCAGGCTCTCAGCAGCACCAAGGCTGGGAACTCCAGAAGAGGAAGCCCAGATTGGAATGGTTATCAATGTCCCCTTGCTCTGCCCACAGCAGAGGGGAGAACATCTCCCAGGGTCCCATTGGAAGCACTCAGGAGTTTATCTTTCCATCCAAATACATTACCTCAGGAGGAAAAACACCCACAAATATCTGAAATTACATCAGAAAGGATCCATGAACCTCAGAAGTATGTCCCACAGGCTGGACATCCCCTGTCCTCCAGTCCCAACACACACACACCCCAGCTGCATTGCTCACGCATCCCTTCACCCTCTCCACCGTCTCCCTTCTCCCCTTCCAGCCATGTCACTGACCACAGCTGTGTTCCAGCAAAGCATTTGCAGCTGTGGTGTTCTCTGTGCCTGCGTATCCCCCAACTCTTTCCTCTATGTGCCCATCCACAACATCTGGGCTATGTTCCAAAACTCTGCAGTCAGATCTTCTGCGAGTTAAAAGCACCAAAAAATGTGAAAGTGAAAAAAATAACTTTTCCCCTCCATGGGAACATTTGAAAAAACAAGATGCAAGTTGTGCCTGCATTCAATTAAGAGACAAACATTTTCAAGAACCAGCTTCCTCTGACATGGGGAGCAAACCAAGCAGCACATCAGCCACTGAGTGCACAAGTGCTATGATGTCTAACACCCCAGGGTTTGGCAGCAGATAAGGACCTACTTCTCAAGACAGTGGCAGATGAAAATAAGAGTTACTAAAAAATAACTCCACAAGTAACTGTAAGCCAGAAATGCCACACCTGATCAAGTCCAGTAAAAATGTTGGTCCCAGTAACTCAACATCTGCATACACTGAGTGATGATTGGACCTCTGGTAAAACTGGGAGAGGAAAAGGTTTGTCACATCCCTGAAATAATTGTTCTCTGCATGCAGAGTATGTCTCTTTTCAGCATCTACTGTCATTAATACATGTCACTGGTTGTTCACAGACGGGTTCTTTCAAGTATATGGAGTTGATCAAAATGCAGATGTGAATATCACTCATATCTAAACAGAGCTCCTTTCTACTTCTCATTTCTCCATCCTTTTTGCACATTTTCATCACAACATAAAAAGATTGATTAGGATATTATGATTGCCAGTGGTGTCATATTTCAATTCCACCAGAAGTTCCTCTTTCTGCTCATATAAAATAATCTCAGCCATCATGGTTTAGAGACATTTTCAAGGGAGGAAAAAAAAAAAAAAAAAAAAAGAAAAAGAAAAAAAAAAAGGATTATGAACTCATGGTTAATCACCATGGTTATCAAGAGCTACAGTTCACAGCTTCTCTAGCACACCTCCCATGGCTAGCACTCAAGGCTTGACTGCGAAGTTCCAAAGCCTAATGGGTTTCTTCTTAACACCCCAGAAATTTTCATGCTAAATCCATACAAGCAGACAGCACCCTGATAATAGCTATTTCATCTCCCCTGTCTTCACACAGCTTGTGTCTGGCTCACCATGGGCTCTCCCATGCACATCAGCACAGAGGAGTGGGGTGATCCCACGGCAGTGGGGCACAGAGACCATCTCATGCCCCTCAGGGCTGTTTATTCCCACTGTTAACAGCAGCAGTAGTGTGCTGACAGTGTTACTAAAACTGTTTTGATCTCATTGCAGAAGGAATAAACAAACTCACTGGGTTGGGAACAGCCCTATATCTCTCCTCTTAAAATCCATCTTGCATTAGCCGGGCTTCCACAGTATAGAACATTTGGCAATTAGTATCATCACCTGAAAAGTAACTGTTGAATTTCTAGTAGTTTGAACTCAGTCGAGAATTAAAGGTCAGTTTACATCAGGTTTTGTACTTAACAAGTAAAAGTTAAGTGCTTAAAAATACATCTTGTCCAGAGGAATGTACTTCACCCACTAGGTTTACAACAGAGCAGCGATGCTTTGAGAACTTACAAGCGCCATAGTTAACCACCCTGTTATCAAGAAAATCAGAATACAAACGCTGCTCTTTTCAGGATTTTACCGCCCCTAAAACAAGCACCTCGAAACCACCCTTAGAAATAGAAAAGTTATTTCGACTAGGCTGCTGGGCTGCTTTCCTTGTCACCTGTGCCCAGCAATGATACACTTTTTTCCTTTGATAGAGAGGTTTCTCAAAACACCCCAGTCCATAAGCAATCCTCAGTTTTTGAACCACCAAGGACTGGTGTAGCCCTGCATGCATGCAGCTCTGCCCTGTGAAGCCAGCTCAGCTCCCAAAGGGCTCAGAGAGGGAGCTATCAGCACTCCGAGGGTCTGGGCCAGGATGCTGTCCCAGTGACCCACAGGACAGCGTAGCAGCCAGGTGAAAGCACTGCGGCCCAGAAGCTTTCAGTTTTTATTTAAAGGACAGCAGTGTCTTGGGCATCTTTGGGCAGTGACGAAGTAGCTTCTGCATGGTCTGCAAGAATTTGAGAACTGGTACAACAAGCAGGCATTGTCCCTTTGGAGGATGGGAGGTGTGGCTGGGTTCAGGTGCAAGTTCAGGGTTTCACAGAAACAGTCGGTAGCATATTTTCCCTAATCCCTAAATTCCCTAAACTAAGCATCAGCAGAGAAGCAGGATAGCATTTGATAGCAGCTGGCGCAGTTCTGAAAGCACGTGCAAAAAGAATGTGTCAGTTTTTGCATACAAGAAGCCAGTATGAGAGACATCACAGTTAGAAGTGGTTATAAATACTGAGTTTATTGAGTTTATTGTCAGTTATCTTGACACTGACAAGATAAACAGCTTTTCACTAACTTGTCTCCAGCTTGGGAAAACTTCCCTTAAAATAAGTCTAAAAATAGCTTTTTGTCATCAGCTGTGAGAAAACTGTAACTGAAATAGAAGAGTTATTTTACTTGCTGTGATATTTACGTATATCATCATGCTTTTGCACCCAGTACTAAAGTATCCTACTGCAGCTGCCAGGAAATGCAATTCCTGTTTAACTTGTAAGAATTACCAGTGAATGAATACAATTCAAATAAGCCTTCTTCTCCTAGTCAAAGAAAATATAGCTCCTTTGTAAGAAAGTTCACTCGGCTTTGCTAGAAAGTATCTGGACAGCAGAAATATGGGTGGAAAAAATGTAGGTCCATGAGGCAGAGTGCTGATATTCTTAAGATAGTTTAAAAGAAGTCAAAATTAATCCTGGGATGGGGGGGGGGAGCTTGAATATTATTTTTGTCCCACAGATATACTTCTGTGATAAAGGAACTTTACAAACAAGATCGAACACACAGGACAGGAAAAAAAGAGTGCAGATCCCAGGCAGGTACTGGAGATGGAACAAGTGTAGAAGTCTAGGTTCTCAAGTCCTGACAAGAAAGAGTAACAGTACCGAAACTTGACACAAAGGCTTATGACTAACAACCAAACACATCAACAAAGTCCTCCTGGGTGAAGCACAAACAGATCTAGGAGCAGAAATTAAGAATATAACCAAAGGCAAGACCAAGATCCACCTGGGGCTGGCAGAAGAGCAGTAGGCTCCAGCCAAGGGCTGCAAATCTCTGGAGCCTTGCTCACAGGCAGGGCAGGAAACCAACCACCTCCCCACATAGAATGGCTTGGGTTGGAAGGGACCTCAGAATCATCTAGTTCGAGTGACCCCCCCCCCCAGCTCTGCCTCCAGGCTCCTCAGAGCACAGAACAAGCCCTCAGATGCTCTCTGATTTTCCACTTTACAAAGATTTCATTATAGAGCAAATTCATCCAGCAGAAGTTTGAGTTTAGGTCTCTTGCTGAGTAGTACAGCAACAGGAGCACAGATGCTTCTCACTGTGTTTCACAGTAAGGTTTAATATCTTTAATGGCCACATATGACAGTGAAAATTCATCTAATAATCAATCTTTCAGATCACCTACAAAAACCCAATAGCAGTTTCACACCATTATCTTTGCAGTCATTCTCTCTGCACAGGCTGAAAGTGGCAAGAAAACCCTCACACGTTTTGTATTACAGTTTGCAAAAATCCTTTGTACCAAGGTAACTCCAAGTCTTGCAGAAAACCGATCTCACTGTGATGGAGCCAAGGGGCAGGCTGCTCCCATGTGTTTCCCATTTCCCCACCAGCACAAGCTGCAGACACACAGAGAGCAGACAGGGAGGTTAGGCAGAGCTCATTTTGGCTCTGGTGTTTGTACAGCAAGCAACTGGTACCTAGCTGCAGGCACTCCTCTGCCCTGGGTCTGCCAACCAGAAGCTATCCATGGGAACTTCACCTGAGAGGTGGCAGCTCACAGTAACTGTCCTAGCAGCTGCCATTTGAAACATCATCAGCTTCACAATAATTCATTAAACCTGGTGATTCTGAACTATTTCCTGCAATGCTCCTGTACTATTCCATGCACCTGTGCTCTGTTTTCTCACTGCTGGGGAGCAAGCCATCGGGTCAAGATGTGAGTTCCTCCTTTCTTCTGTGAAAGGCTGCCTGCAAGCTTCTGCCGAGGAGCTCTTGCAAAACCCTGTGGCAAAGCAGACATTGAGTGGACACCTGGGCTGCCTCAAGTTGGGTGGGAGACAGTATCACTGCCTCCTCCAGTAGGATCTTCCCAAATAAAACAAAGTCAAGGGCTCAGAAGGTCCAGAAGCATCAGTATTAGAGTCTGTGTTTCTGTTTCACTTCTACTCCTTTGCTGTTTCTCCTTGCTTTAAAAAAAAAAAAAAAAAAAAAAAAAGAAAAAAAAAAAAAAAAACAACTGAAAAATGCCACCCCAATCACAACACCATAGAAAACCTAAAATCATAGCAGCTTCGGCACATACTGGGGAGTGTGATAAGGACTGATGTAATTTCTATGAAGAGAATAGAGATTAAAAGAAGTATTCAGAGGATTCAGCGCTATTTCATTATTATTACTTTATTTTAAAATGACTGCTTCCTCTTATATTTTCAGCAGAGATGTGTGCAGAGAGAACCAGTGCTGCATGACCATTGTGAGCTTCAGTAGCTGTCAGCTCCCAGGGACAGCCCTGATTGGAGCTGACAGCATCACGGAAGGACTGAGGTGGGCAGCACCTCTGGGTCCATGTAGTCCAACCCAAGCTCAAGCACAGACACCCAGAGCAGGGTGCTGGAACCATGTCCAAATAGTGCATCACCAAAGGCTAAATACTGGGTGACAGAGTATTACAAAAGTTTTGAGATCCTCAATAGGATGCTCTGCAAAGGGGTGGGTGGAAATTGGTGTGGTGGTCACTCAGAGCAGCGGACACTGGTGCTGGTTGAACAGAACAGAGGGAACTGCATGGCCATCCTGGGGCTGCACAGACAGACAGGTGGTGGGAGGAAGCCTCAAAGGGGCCAAATGCTGCTGTGATTTTAAGTGAGAGCTGGGCTTCCTTCTGCATTCTGGGTTATTCAAGCCAAAAACTCTTTGATTTCAAGAACAAGAATTTTGGTATCTTGGGAATGTGTCTGAATTAAGGAATCTGTTGATGCTTTGGATCCCCCGCCTTGGCAAAAACCTCCCCGGATTTTTCCCCACATATTGCATGGGGCTGAAATCTGACTCCCTTTCCACAGCAAAAGGCAGTGGTGTCTTTTCTAAACAGATGAAAGCAGCATTTTGCAACATGGATTCATCTTCCCTCTAAAAATGTAAGTCTGGCTGTAAACAAACCAAGATAAAACAAAGGATTCCTTGAGCCAGCAGCCTCTGACAGCTCTCACCAAGATATCACATGCTCCTCCTGAGGAGACCTGCCAGTTTCACCCTGCCTCCTTTCTGAGCATCCCAGACAAAAAGTGCAAAGGGAACATAATGAAGGAAGGCTATGAAGGAAGGGAAGCTCTCCTTTTACCCATTTCTAGAAAACTGAATTATCTGGGACTTGTGCTAATAATCATACAACCTTAAAAATTCAGCAGGGAAAAATAATAAATAATGCCTCTGTGTTTCTATTTCTAATTTTCCAGATGCTCAGGTAAAACAGAAGTTCCCTGAAGTCTGGAACAGTGGTTAGAAGAGGTCAGGTGGGGTATTTTATTGAAAGAGTGATTCTGGGAAAGGATCTGAGGGGAAAGGCAGCAGCAGCTAGAGTGACATGATCCAAGACAACAATAAATCTCCATAGGAAATTGCTTATGCACAATCCTGCTGGAGCTGTCCCACATCTCACAGCACCACACCAACTCTGGAAGCAATCAGTTTGTCAGGAAATCATCACACTGAAGCCAATGGAAATATTGCCAGAGCAGAAACAACAGAGAGACTTACCAATATCGACTTTGTATTGACTCTCATAGACCTAACATGGCAGACACCTGGAAACCTTTGTAGAGAATCTAGCCCCACTTATCTGTAAAGCCTTGTTGCATCATACTGTCCCAACACATACAATATGAGCTTTAACTTATCTGGTTTTCTTTTAGAAGGTGCACTACAAACTGAAAAATTTCTGACACTTCTTTCCAACCTAAAAGCAACTAATCAACCTCTCCTGGGAATGTGGGATTCTTCACGGATTCACTTGTTTTCTCACTCTACCTCCTTAAATGGTTGCACTTGATTTAGTTTGCTGATTAATACTGTCTATTTTCTTTCACTTTGCCTGCACAGAAGTGAGGTAAATATAACTCCATTCTGAGACATTTAAAGATCCAGGAACCAATTCAGCAAGAATCTCGCGTGTGTCTAAGTATGCTAATCATCCCTGGCTCACAGTCAGCACTCACTGCCTTACTGAATTGAGATGCTGAACGTAGTCTTCAGTGGAGCTTCCTTGAAGATCACAGACATCACCTCTCTTCAGAGCCTTACTGACTGCACAGAGCTTAGAGCCATGGGCAAGAGCACAGTGCATACCCTGTGCTCCTTGCTGAAGGAGACAGAGGTCTAGCCAGGATTCACGCAAAGACTTCACAGAAATCAAAACAAAAATGACTGGCTCCTACTGAGTGACTTTAAAAGCAACCTGGTATAAATAAAATATGTCAGTCTGCGTTTTTGTTCCAGATTGCAGCTCTGACTTCTCAGACCTTTTTTGTAATGGCTGAGGATGACTCTCAGATGAGGAAGTTCACGGTCCTGTTGATCACTGATACACCTACTTTGCATGGGGTCTGTTTGCACGGAACCATGTCGCTATAAGTCTCCTGCTCTGTGAAAGTATATTCATTAATGCCTCTTTCTTAGCACAGCAACCAAATCAGTGTTTCAATTTCCATTGATACCAGAGTTTTCCAAACGTAAGCCAGTATTGCAAGCTAACAGCACAGGTTATAGCTGTTTTACACAGTTCATTCAAAGCAAACATGACCATAATTCCTCACTCACAAGAAGGAGTAAGAACACCATTCAATTATCTGTGACATGATGAAACACGCATAAACAACGAGCAGATTTACAGCCTGATTGTTGTTGTAACTGATCCCAACTACTACGTTTCTCTGCTCACCCTACCAGAAACATCTGCCTTGCTGCCCAGGATGGGGATAACCACTGCTATCTGACATTCCAGTGGTTTACAAGGACAATGCAATTACAGCTCCAAGTCTGGCATAAGCAAGCAGCCAAGCTTTCTGTCTGCAATCATTCAAGCTACAGTGATGCATCTTCCCATCCTTAGTAACGGAATGGAAGAGATGTTCAGCTGGAAGAGCGAGGCTTCTGCTACGGATCTTGTAAAGTTTGATTATTTTTCTGACAAACGTAGCCTGGCAGAAGTGAAGTTTAACAAGCTAATGAATACTTCTGAATGACCTTCCTTGTGTCTCGCACTGACATCTGGCGCTGGAATACAAATTCAGAAATATGGAAAGAATCACTGGGGGAGAGAGACAGAGGAAGGGAGAACCCAGATGGAAAATCTCACTGGTTCCACAAAACCTAACTGTTCATTCCAGTTATCCCTGTGCACAGCTTGCTCTTCTTGGCTGCTTTCGGCACAGATTAGTGACCTTCAACCCTGACAAATATGTTGCCCTCATGCTTTTGTGATCTCCTAATCTCCTAGAAGGTGACACATTCTGAGATTAAAGCAGACACACCAGGATCCCAGTGGAAGTACAGTACAGATGCAACTGTGATGAATGCCAATTAAAACAGTAGCAGTATGTGACAGCTGTTTACAATTACATTTAATTAGCAAGTTTTAAACACCTTATTATCAGGCTCCTCTTCGAATTGTGCAGCTACAGTGCACCCTGAGTCTGGGATACTCCATGGCGCCTTCCACCCCACAACCATGGCGTGAAGGGTGTTAGCAGAAAATCTTTGTGCTGGTGTCTCCCTAAAAAAAGTGCCTCCTAAAGGATAAAGGAACCTGAAGAATGGGAGGAATGTGGGCACGGGATTCTGCCAGAGGAGTCATTAAACACAATTTGCCTATGATGTTCCCTATCCCCATTAATAAACTTTGGACCTCACCTACAAACACAGAAGCTAAACTCTACAAGCAAGCAACTACAATAATATCTAGCCAAAAGATGAGAAAGTTTAAGGTTGCTCATAAGCCCTATTTGCCAGGTCTCAGACCAGTTTCAGACACCAGACCTCTTCTCCTTGGGCTGAGCCCCTGCTCAGGACTCCTTTCCATCATGTAAAGCATGTGGAGACACATCAGCTGCTCCTCTCCTGGGAACACAAATACGGCCAGGGATGCTGCCAGACACAGTCGTCCATACCACTGGGAAGGAAGGACATGCCAGGGCAGTCATGGGGGCGCAGGGACTGGGAGGCAGTGGGACAAATGTGGTCAAACGGCTGCACTCAGCTGCAGGCTAAAGTACATACCTTGGCACCAGCTCTCAGTACCTCCCATAAACACAGCAATTAGGCCAGCATTAACTAGGTCACTTGAGAAATGCAGGTACTCTGCACAGGCTAGGCACCCAAATGTATTCTCAGGGACATGGACAGGCTGATGCTGCCCAAGAGATGTCTGTGCCACCACATCTTCCCTCTGGTTCTTACCTAAATGAAGGTAATTCATTTTCTGTCTGTTGGGTCACCTTACCAAATGCACCACGGGAGCAGGTCCAGCATTGGATGCAAGTGTGCAGCAGAATAAACACCCCAGTGCCCAAAAATACTCATATATCTGCAAACCTTCATCCTTAAGAAATGGAATAAATGCCTAAAGCTGCCTTTCATGGCAGTAGCCATGAAAGTGCTTTGGCACTATGCAGGACCAGGCTGCTAGAACCCAGAGGCACCTCTATACTTTTAACTTAGAGAGGGGCGGCTTAGATGCTAAGAAGAAATTCATTACTCGGAGGGCAGTGAGGCTCTGGCACTGCTACCCAGAGAGCTGTTGATCCTGGAGCTACTCAATGCCATCAGGATGGGGTCCTGGGCAGCCTGAGCTGGTGGGGGGCAGCCAGTTCACAGGGGAATGGAACTGGATGGGCTGTAAAGTCTCCACCAACTCACACTCTTGTATGATTCTGTGATTCAACGATATCCTGCTCCTTGGGCGGGATATGCAATTGCGGGAGGAGCAATGCAGGCTCCTCTTCTCCCAGAGCCAAAGGAATGACTGCTTATTGCCTGAGCAGTCACACCATGACTGGGAAATTACAATTTGGAGCGCTTGACATCTTAAGAGATCTATACCTCACATTGACACATGCAAACAAAAAATGAGACCATACTGCATAATATCAGGCAGCTTTTTAGATTGTTTTAAAAGAGGCAACCTTTACAATGTAAAGACATACTTTATTTAGGTCTGAATGGGTCTTTTTTTTTTTAATTATTATTATTCTGGCAGCAGCCAATCCTTCTTCTTCACACACACACACACACACACACACACACACACACAAAAAAAAAAAAAAAAAAAAAAAAAAAAGCTGCTCCTCAACAGTTCTGCTTAAAAATTCAAGATCTCTGTGCAAAAATATAATCAATTGTCAAGGTTTTGTAGCTTTTACCTATCAGCTCGTAATAGGACTGTGGACACTGTCCAGCAACTGCGTTAGTTTCCAGCACACTGAGCTCTCAGTAACACTCCCTCTGCCCCAGGACTGGTGCAGTGCTGGGCAACAGGTAAATAGCTGCTGTGATTAACAACCAGCAGGGTCACTCCCCATCTAGTCCAACCACCCTATCAGTGCAGCAAGGACATCTGCATAACATTACCTTTCACTGTGGCTCACATGAGCTAAATAATGTGCATGTTATAACCAGGCTTCCAGCGGCTTTTAAAAGTAAGGAAAATGAACTCCTGCAGTACTGCAGATACACAGTGTCTTGGCTTCATCACCTGATGTTGTTTTTAGGAAATCAGTGACTTCGCACTGACAAAACCCACACAAAGGAATATCACATTGACCTCATTTCATTTGGTGCATGTAGGAACTGTTCAGTTTTCATCTCTCTGTTAAAATCATGGAATCATAAAATGGCCGGGGTTGAAAAGGACCACAATGGTCATCGAGTTTCAACCCCCCTGCTATGTGCAGGGCCACCAACCACCAGACCAGGCTGCCCAGAGCCACATCCAGCCTGGCCTTGAATGCCTCCAGGGATGGGGCATCCACAACCTCCTTGGGCAACCTGTTCCAGTGCATCATCACCCTCTCAGTGCAAGACACTCATTTCAGTGTTTCCCTGCCCAACCTCTAACAGGAGGGCTGCATCCGTTCCCCAAATCTTCCCATTCAGACTGGGGCCTGAGAGAGGCTCTTTGTGTATGGGGCACTGTGTGCATGGGGCACTGTGTGTGTAGGGCACTGCACAAATGGGTCACTGTGCATGGGGCACTCTGCATGCAGATGTGGATACGGGTGCACGCAGCATCTGTGGCCCCACAGCTACTCACCAACTCGTAGCAGTGAGTGCACCCAGAGTGGTGCTGCTGAGCCAGACTCACCACTGCTTCGTGCAGTGCCTTCTGCTGGCCCCTTCTGGCACGCACCTACGTGTAAACAGATGCATTTATCAGATGCCTGTGTCTGTATTGTATGGATTCCGAATATACCATTTCTTTTAACACATTGCTTTCTCATGTTCCACCAATTCACTGATGACCATGAGAAGAAACTTTTGAAAATAAATAGCTTGCATTTTTTAAAAAATATAACAACATAACTGATTGAGATATTGTTTGTGCAGTAAATCTGTTTTTCCTGTGGGGATGAAGCATGTTCCCAAGGAATGCTACTTCCTCCATCACAGACAGAGCAGAGGATAGTTTTGAAATTCCACCTTAATATGCTGACTGCATTGATAGAAAAGCTATGTTGCTCAATGAAGGATGGCATTCATCTCTCCATCTTGTCATCCAGCTGAAATTTAAAACAAGCCACTCGCAGAAATATTTGTCCTAACAGCCCTTCCAGATGGTTTTAACAAATCTCTCCACATTTCCAGCAAATATGATTTAAAATCCTTCACTACTTACAGAGAAAAAACCTTGCTTCCATTTCAACCAAACCCTGTCCTGAGATCAGCATTACACCTGAGGCGTCTATGCCTTCACCCCCATGAGAAAATCAAGCAAGCCTTGACAGTGCTTGTACACCCTTCACACCTGGGAACATCATTTTATTTCCCAGGGACCAGAAAGTCCTGGGCAGGTGGGACAAAGTCCCCATCTTCCTGCTGGAACAGACAGAAGGATGGGAGGGGAAGGGAAGGAAAGAAAAGGAAAAAGAAAGGGAAAGGGAAGAAGAGAAAGGAAGGGAAAGGAAAAAAGTGGCCCAGGAGCAGCACACGGGATGGAATGCAGTGATAGTGCCCGGACGTGCCACCCTCCCTCCCTGCCGGACCCCTGGCCGCCGCCGTGACCGTCCCCGGCGCAGCAGCCGCCCTCGCCTCGGAGGGTGGGCGGTACGGTCACCGGCGGGGCTGCCGGGGGCTGCTCGCCTTTCCCGGGAGAGAGACGAGCCCGAGCGTACACGTGTGAACACACAACCATGAACACTCGCACATCCCGCCGAGGGAAGCCGGAAAGACATCCGCAGCCGGGCTGCGGTGACAGATCCCGATCGGCCGAGCCAAGCGCCGGCCCTCCCTCCTCCTTGTTCCCCCCCGTCCCTCTCCGCCCATGGGCTCCGCTGCTCGGCGCTGCACCGTCGCCGGCTGCGAGCAGCTCCTCGCGGCGTCCTGCTGCACAACCCGCATCCCTGCCCCTGGCCCTCCGGTATCCCCATCCTAAAACAGAACACAATACACACAAACGCACCAAAAAAAAAACAAAAAAAAGCAAAAAAAAAAAAAAGAAAAAAGGAAAAAAAGAAAGAAAGAAAGAAAGAAGAAGCCCAGTGCAGACGGAGCGGTTTATTGGCCGGCTTACAAGCCCTGTGCTCTCCCCAGCCGCGCGCCGCGTTAATTTCATAGCACCGGCGACATGAGGACCTCATACCTCCGGACAACTGGGTGAGTCATAAATACACGGCGCACGGCTGTAAGCCGAGACTGTTTACGGCCACTTTGCAGCGGCCTCCAGAGAGTCTAACTCTCTTGCGCAGGGCGCGCAAGGGCCGCGCAGCGCCGCGCAGCAGCGCGGGGGGCGCCAGGGACCCCGCGCCACCGGCACCTGCGGACGGCGCGAAGCTCCGCGGGGGCGGCGGAGCCGGGGGGGGGGGCCGTGCTGGTGTTGGGTTACCCCGGACCGGCACCGCCGCCGCGGAGCCAGAGGGTGCCGGGGCGCTGCTCCGGCGGCCGCGCAGCGCACGGTATGTCGGGCCGGTGACTTCAGCCGTGAGATATTTGGAGGCTCCGCGGGGTCCGGTGCGGGGGGCCAGCGTGTATGTTTGGGTCTGAAAGCGAATCAGCGGAGGGCGCGTCACTGCCAAAGGGCCCTATAAATCCATCTGCGGCGCAGAGTCGCCCTGGCAAAGCCCCGGCGTCCGCGCGTCCCGCTCCGCGATTACTCCGCCCGCGGGTGCGGAGCTCCCAGCGCCTCGCCGAGCCCCCCGTCCCCGCCCGCAGAGCCCCGCGGCACCCCGGGAGCCGGGCGCGCCCAGGCACAGCCGCGGCGGGCGCTTCTCGGCACCGACCGGCCTCCCGCCGCTCCCCACTTGGATCTAAGCTTTCGCCGCGACGGGACCCCCGATCTGGAGGACGAAGCCTCGCTGCCGCTGCTGCTACCGGCCCTGCAAATCTCAGCGCCTGCCTCTGATTCTCCCTGCAGGCTGAGGGGGGTGGTGTGATTTTATTTTATTTTTCCCTCCCCTCCTCAGCTGCCTTTCCCCCCCCCCCCCCCCCCATTTTTTTTTTTTTCCTTCCTGCCGCTGCGTGCGTGTCCGAGCGGTGCGCGGCTCCCCGCGGTGCTGGACCAGCTGGCGTTACAGGAGCCCTGATGTCTTCATCTGACTCCCCGCAGTTGTTGATGGAGTGTCTTTCTCAGATTTCCAGGCAGGGTCCCAAGAGCAGCACCCAGAGCCAGCTCCCGCTGCCAGGCGGCGCTCCCCGCGGCTCGGGCCGCTCCCGCCGCTGCTGAACGCGGCTCCGGGGCCGGAGCGGGCGCAGACCCCTGCGGAGCCGCGGCCACAGCACCTGCGGCAGCGGCGGGAGTAGCCGCCGGGGCTTCTGCTGGCGGCTGCCCTCTGCCTCCACTTAAACTTGCGACCTTGTCCCTCTTCTCCACGCTTCCTCCTCACGAAGACGGTCCCGGCGGTCGGACCCCGACCTGGCCCATATGCATCACCCGTCCGGCCGCTCGGCGCCCCGGCGTTGATGTCCGTCTCGGGTCCGACGAGACCAGCTCGGAGGTGAGAGCGAGGCAGGGGCTGCGGCCGCGCGGGCTGGTCGGGGCGGGCATCTTCCCCGGGAGCACAGGGCCCCGGACCCGGCGAGGTGCGAGCGCAGCGCCGGCGCCTGGACGTGATCCGCGCCGCGACCGGCGGGGGTAGCGGGCTTCGAGCTCTGGGCTGTGGGAGCTGCACGTCTCTTCTGCGGGGCTGCACCCTCCCGGGCCGGGCTGCGGGCACCGGCAGGCGCCCTGCCGTTCTCCGCCCGCTGCCGCCGGGCAGAAGCGGGCTGGGAGCAACTATAATCCTCGAGCGGTGGGTATCGGGATGTGTAAGGGCGGGCATGCAGAAAGGAGGGGAAGGGAGAAGGGAAGAGAGAAGAGAGATGGAAAGAAGAAGGAAAGAGGGAAAGGCAAAGGAAGATAATAAGAAAGAGGGGAAAAAATAAGGATGCAAGGGAGGGAGAGGAGACAAAAAAAGAAAGGGGAATGAGGAAAAAAAAAAAGAAGAAAGGAGAGGAAAAAGAAAATATGAAAACAGAGAGGGGAAACAGGAAGAGAGAGAAAAGAGGAAAACATGGAAGAGGAAATGGAAATGAAAAGGAAAAAAGCTAGTGGAAGGAAAAGGAAACAAGGAAAGGAAAAAGAAAGAGGGATAGGGAACAGGATAGAGAAACGGGTGGAGTGGGGAGGGGGGAAGGAAAGGAAAGGAAAGGAAAGGAAAGGAAAGGAAAGGAAAGGAAAGGAAAGGAAAGGAAAGGAAAGGAAAGGAAAGGAAAGGAAAGGAAAGGAAAGGAAAGGAAAGGAAAGGAAAGGAAAGAAAGGAAAGGAAAGGAAAGGAAAGGAAAGGAAAGGAAAGGAA
>NW_024962268.1:15301755-15302681 GCF_019238085.1 Lagopus leucura
AAGGAAAGGAAAGGAAAGGAAAGGAAAGGAAAGGAAAGGAAAGGAAAAAGAAAGCAAAAAAAGGAAAAGGGAAAGAGACATAAAAGAAGACTGGAGGGAAGAAAGAAAAAAGGTGCAAGGGGAAAAAAAAAAGGGAAGGGGAAAAGGAAAGGAAAGGTAAAGAAATGAGAGAAGAGGAAAAGGGGAAAGGTGGATTGCCCACCCCACAGAAAAGCAGCACAGCCTTGAAGCCCAGACCAGCCCAATCCAGCCAGGAGACAGGTGTCCTGGCACTGCCCAGGTGTGGAGGGAGAATGAACACAAGGGACGCACTCACACCCTTCCATCCCTTGGGCAAAGAGAAGCCAGTGGCCATCCCTCACCTCCTCTCCCTCTTGGTGAGATGGCAGTAAGATGATGGGGACAGGAGAATCTGGAGGTGTCATGCGGCAAGGAGAGCACAAGGTTACTGTCCCCTGCTGCCTGCAGGGCTGCAAGGAAGGGTAAGGGCTGGGGGAGCACAGCACCTAGGAGCTAACCCTACCTTCTCCTTCCTGTCAGGGGCCCGTGTTGGAAGGAGATCTAAGATGAAGTTATGGGATGTTGTGGCTGTCTGCGTGGTGCTGCTCAACACGGTCTCCACCTCACCCCTGCCCGCCGGTAAGATGCCTCCCGAGGGGCCCCCTTCAGTGGTAGAGGGGCCTGAAGACGATCTCTCCCCCATCAGCCTGCCGCCTCCCTATGCTGTGCACAGTGACTGTAAGAAACATTCCCCTTTGTAGCCACCACTGTCTGTCTTGCTAAACCTGCTCCCCTTTGCCCAGGCATCAGGGTGAGGAAAGGACGGTCCCCCACCTTTTTGCCCTCATGTCTCCCCCAGCCAGTTCTGGTCTGGCTCCAGCAGCTCCAAAACAAATCATCCTCAAAAGCTCCAGGTTGGCAATTGC
>NW_024962268.1:15303028-15444002 GCF_019238085.1 Lagopus leucura
ATGTCCCCGATTCTCCCGCCAGCTCCTCTGCTCACTACTACCCTCCGCATCGCTCTTTGCTTTATCGGCAGTGCTAAGATCCCTTTGGTTGGAAAGCATAGAGCGATGAGGAGGGTAGTAGTGAGCAGAGGAGCTGGCGGGAGAATCGGGTACATGTGCTGTGCGATGCAGGCACTGAAGCTCCCTCCCCACCACCTCAGCCTGCTCACGGTGCTCTACTCTGCCAATGCAATTATTCACTGTCTGCAGCGGGCACCAGTCCTGGTAGAGACAGGGCGCCGCAGTGTGAGGCTCTGTGCACATCCTGGAATGCTGCTGAGTTTCATTAAATCCTCCTTGGATCTTTATCCCCAAATTAGTGTGTCTGCATGGAAATTTACAGTAGAGAAGTGGAGGGGGTAAAGGGTTGGGAGCTCCGTGCAGAACCACATGAACCAGCTCACAGTAAGACAGCTTACAGTCCAAATGACAGATAATAATAATGTCTCTCTAATAATAGGTCTCCTACAATAGCAGATAGAGAATTTTTACAGTGGTGTGTGAGTGTTAGGCTAACACCACCAGCTTTTTAAAGTGGGAATTAATATGACACAATAAGAAGTGGCAAAATACTCACACAGATCGTTTGCTGTTCTCTCAGCAAAGGCTGGGACACATCTCAGAGGTTGCTCCCTTTGCCCTTGCTCAGCCCTCTTCATTTAGCTCATCGGAAGATGCAGAGGGAATCCCGTAATCAGGATTCATTTTTATCTCCTTACTGGGAGGCACGTCCTTCCCAGTTGCAGCAGCCCTGGCCACAGGCTTGCACTTGCTTTCCCCGGGAGCAGCCAGGCTCAGGCAGTGTGGAGGTGCCGAGTGGAGAATTGCTTGCCACAACTCTGCTTTGCATTTGCCCTCTGACATCCAGCTCCTGGTCTGTGTCTCCCCACGCATACATTTACATCCTTACCCTCTAAGTCTCTGTTTCTTCTCCGTGATCCTACTTTCTTCCACTGAGGTTGCCATCTCCTCCTATCCCAACTCTGTCCCCTGCCTCTGGGCCATGGTGGAGAAGACACCGGGGCGCTGAGCCATCCCACTGCAGGCAGGGACACATCAGCACAGGCTTGCTGCAGTGCCAGCTCTCTGCTGAGGAGAGCATTAAGGGAGAGGCAGCACGGGATGAAGAGTGTTAGTGCTCTGTCTTTCCAAGGAGGAAGTATTTATACAATGCCGCTTTTATCTTAGAAGTTACTTCTGGGAATGTGGTTCCTTGTGAGCTGGTTTCTCGCCAGCAGCTCGAGGGGACGGGTAGCAATCCAAAACTTGTCATGATTTCCTGCTTTTTTTTTTCTGTAGAGTCGTTAAACAAGTGGAAAGAAAGGTGAGCTATGTTCACCTGAGCTGTGGCAGCCTATTCCTAGAACCTCTCCTGCACGGCAGGGTGGGCTCTGTTGAGCAGGGAGGCATCCCAGGTTACTGTCTTTCAGAAAAGGCTGATAGCTTGGCCTCTGTCTCTCAGCTGCAAGGCTCACAAATCAATAGCATGGCTGTGAGGGGAAAATACCGGCACTGCTATTTGTGGAAGAAATCGGGAAGAAAAAAGGGAGTTTCTGTGATTTTGGCACAGCAGCAGTACAGCACCCACGGCCAAGCACTGGCGATCTTCTCTCAGCTCTGCTGCCAAGTTGGGTGAGTCAGGGGAGAGAGGTGCCTGTAAGAATGTGGTGAAATACTTTGAATCACTTTCACGCTGCTTTAGTTGACTGTGGTGTCTGGGAGCAGGCTGCTAGCACAGAGCCCATGAGGCCGATCCCCCAGATATGCTGCAGTCTTTTCACCGCAGCTGCCATGTTGGATAGCCAGAGCAAGGGTCTTTGGGTGCGCTGGTTTCTCTCAGCTCACCTTTTGGTGGCACACATCCTCTTACACACACCTACAAGAGAGAGGTAAAACATATGTGAAAGGGGCTGCGCCTGTACCACATGGACCTTGTTGTTTCTCTTGCAAGCATCAGGCATGTGTGTGGCCTGCTGGCAGGCCTGCAGGTTGTCCTGCTGCACGATGTGTTTCTTGGGCTGGTGGCCCGGTACCTCTGCAGGCAGCCCACGGAGTGCTGGGAGTTCCATCATCACCTGTGTTGCTTCATCTGCCTGGAGTGCCACATGTGCTTGAGTTGGAGCACAGCGTTCTCCCCTAAAGTGACCCCAGCTCAGGCTAGGTGGGGACAGGCTCACGTCTCTGATTGACACCTTCAGACGTGGTTGGTGGGGTTGTGAGATCAAGCCCCACTCCTGGCTTGTCTCCAGCAAGCCATATGCCTTGTTGGAGTGCAGATCTTTTTTTGTAGGCATTCAGCACATTTATGTGTTCCCATTTGATGGGTCTGCTTTCTCTGCATGGTGTTCTGAGGTCACTAGATGCTACCCCATCTTTCAGGTAGGCCTGCAACCCTTGTTCATTCCAGCCTACATGCAAGGTCCTAGCCTCCCAGGCTGATCAGGTGTAATGTGCTGACCTTTGTTGTTCAGGGCAGTAATTAGATATGGCAGAGTGCTAGCGTTGTAGTGTTCTGCATTTTTTATTGTACTGAACACTGGGGTGAGAGTAGCCTCTGTATCTGTAGGGCACCTGAGATGATTCCAGCATTTGTAGGTGTTCTTGGCATCAGTGCCGTGGGACAGCTTATTTCACATGAAAAGCACTTGTGGAGTTCGTAGAGTTAGAAAACCCTTCCTTTCTTTGTTTTTATGCTGCTACAGTCTGCAGGTAGAAGAGCATAATTAGATTAAATTGTAACTGTGAACAGAACAAAAAGAAACAAAATAACTGTAAAAATACTTGGTTTGATTTACACGTGGTTTCAGCAAATACGTTTTCTAACTGCTTGCCCTCTATAGCTATAATCAGCACATGTGTGAGGACAGAAGTATCCCAGTATGTAGGACATGGAAAGAAGTCTTTTGATCATATGGGCATCTTTAGTAAGAGCTAACAGTACACACGTAAAGCTAAATGAGAAATGTCACTTTCTAATAAAAGGGGAAAATGTTTCCCTAAGTTACAGTGGCTGAGTTGCTCGTTGGCCACAGGATGGTGAACTGTTGTTGGAGCTTCTTTGTCATGTTATGACATATACACCACGTTATACATGTGTTTTACCTCTGTTAAACATTCTTTGTATCCCTGCTCAGGTATTTAATATTAAGGTTCTGCATTTAGCTGGAACTTTGTCAACTAGTATGAAAGGTATCTAGGATGAACGGTGATATTATAGGGCTTTTTAGGGCAAAACCAGTATTAAGTTATACTCCTATATGAATGCATGACCTTCCCTACAGTATTTATTAGATATATTTTGTGTTATAAACCAGAACTCCTATATTTCTGTGCAGGCTTTCCTGCCCAAAGCACTTTAAAGCACAGCAGATGTGCTTTAGTGAAAGACACCCACAAGCCACAGAGGTAACCTGCCCGTGCACAGTAAATGCAATGCATCAGAGAAGATGAGCAGGTGCCGCACTGGTCATTTGATCTGTGTGTATGCAGTACAGCCGGTGCATCCATCCACTCTCAGATCAAATGTGCATGTGTCACTGGGCCAGCATATATATAGTGAACTTTGTTTGCATGGGCACACCCGGGTTTTCTAGTCATTTAGAAATCTCAGGCATTCAAAGACATCTTCTTTTCATAGGCAAAATTCTAGAATAGAAAGAACATGGCACATCTGGGTAAACCCAGATTCACATAGCCCTAGAATCTGTTGTCTCTGCAGTCTCAGGTATATCTGCTGAATACGTTCTTGTGAAGGGTATTCTGAGTTGTAAGGAGAAAATGATTGAATTGCAAGAGAATCTGGTTTTATTCTCATTTTAACAGTTATGCTTTGTTTAAAGTTTTATGTCTTCAGTCCTTTTCATTTTAGAGGCCTTAAAAATTTTTCAGTGGAATTGTGGATCCTTTTAGATGTTTGGCAGATGTAGGCTGCTAGATAACACACCTTACATGCATTTCTTGGTCACCTTTTGTAGGCCTCATGAATATGTTTTAGAAATTCCCTTCAGCTCCAAAATGGCTGTTAATGGATTGCTAGGAGAGGAATTATTTATCCACCAGAATAGGATCCTGAAAATGATAGCTTGTGTTGTCTTTGTAAATTACAGTGTTCCTGCATAACGCAGGTTTAGAATATATAAAATTACAGAAACCGAGTAAAGTCACTGGGGTCATGGTGTCCCATCCTCTATAACTGCAAATAGAGGAAGTACCTAGTGCAAATATCCAGTCTTCATCCCACATATACCACCATACAACCGTGTCTTAAAAACTAGAGTACACAGGCCAAACCTCACAGAACAACACTTGTTAAGGATTCTTATACTTCCCTGGAAATAAACTAATGACAGGTAATAAATGAGGAATACTAAATATTGCATACATACCATAACATAACAATGTTTGAGATCATCAGACATCTAAACAAGCCACTGATACTATTAGTGTTGGTAAAATGGTTGATACCACAGGATGGTCATTTTTGACAAAACAGCTGTAGTTTCTGATCGAGTACTACTTGCTAAAAGGAACCAAAAGAGACTTCAGTGATTCTTGGCAATCCAATCCTGCTTACAAAGAGAAGAAAGAAAATAAAGTAAAGAAGATATATTTGATATAGGTGCAAATAAAGCATTAAGACACAAATATGTCTATTTTTAAGATCAAGCACAGAAAATGAATTGTATTAAGACATTTCAAACATCAGCATTCATTTTTAAGGAATAAAGTCACATTGTGTGACTTTGTAGCTTTTGCCTTAGTCTGTACTTACTGGTACAGGAAACTGAAAAGTGAGGGTACATTTCTTCAAATTTGGTGGGACTTGTATATGCCTTAGTGATTGATGAACAGGAGAAGGCCCAAAAAGAATCAAGCACTGGTTTCAGAATACTTGTTTTCCTACATCTGGAGTACAAGGCAGTATTACAGAGGCAAGATGGTTGTATGCCCTTCAAGTAACAGGATGATGTACGTCTGGAACACCTCTGCTCCCATCCCAAATGTACAACACTCCCTTGACAAAACCAGCAATTGCAAAAATTCTAACAGGGAGGCATGTATCCAGTGCAGTTTTAAGAGAGGGCAGAGCCCATCTGCCTCTGAACAGCCACTGACACCATCTGACAAGCTGTGCTGCACACATCCTGGCATGTTTGCTCTGTGACAGAGCTTTTGCCTGAGTGCAGTGAACTGGTTACTATAATAAGAACATTTTCAAAACTCTGATGTTAAAACTCTCTGTATCATACCTGCTGCAAAAAATGTTGAAATACAGGAAGTAAACATGTATTTATAGGTCAGATCAAAATCAGATAGCATCAGAGATTGTCCCAGCAGCGTCATCAGTAATGGATTTGCACACAGGACTCTGCTTTACTGCTCCAGGGTAGAGACTGGAGTGGGGCCCCTTTCTGCTGCATTGGTGCCTTTGTTTGTTCCTTGGCACACCCCTAAAGCTGAGAGATCCAGCATAAGAGCAGCCCAAGAGCAGTTGCTTGATCAGAGTTGTGCTGAACTGTCATTGAAGGGTGCTCTGCTGTTATTACAGTCATGCTGTTCAAGTTCAGAGAGCTGTATGACCAGTGTGAGGTGCTGAGTGAGGGCTGATGTGGATCAATTCTGCACCAGGAATGCTAAAGAGAGTTTATTCTTGTTACCAATAATATTTCCTCCATTGAAATCTCTGTGCTTTGTCCATTAGGTAGACGTTGTTGTTAGTGCAGTTCGCAGGTTTCAGGTCCCAGTGACACATACTTGCTTAAGGCTCTCTCACTAAGGGATGGAAGAGAACAAAGCATTTAGCATAAACCAACTGGTATCTGTACTGGTAATCTGTAGATTTCTTCCTTTTGCTACAGATGTGGAGGCCTACATGGCTTTCATAAGAAGACACAGTGGACAGCGGGGCAGTTGTGTGCTGCACCCCGACTTGGCTCCGACTCCATCGCTATCTTCAGGAAGAGGCTGTTCACTTTGCTTCCTTTTTTCCCTTCTACACTGTTCATGCTGTAACTTCACGCATGAAGAGGAGTGTCTTGTGTGCTTCAGTGTCCCCTGTACATTAAGGCTGGGCAAAGCTCTGTATCAAAACCTTGTGAGCAATTGTAGAAAAACTTTCTGCTCCTCAGTACTTTATGGCTGGCTGTTCAGAGCTTTCAGTCAGAGGTGAGATCACATCCTGCCTGGTTGCAAGATGCAGCACCCCTTTGACAACCCCAAGATTGGTGAGGGTGGGTGCCCAACCTAAGTCAGGCAGTACTTTGGGAACGACTCACACCTTGACTTTATGAACAAGAAACTGTTGTGGACATGGCAGCTCACAAGACTGTTTCCTTTCCTTCATCCAGTTCATCTAACCTTGATTTTTCCTTTTGTTGTGACCAAGCCATTGCCCTACTGGCAGCAATTATAATGGTCTTGTTATTGCTGCCTTGTCTTCTGTTGCAAACCACAGACTCAGCATCTCATACTTGTGAGAAAGCAGGCAGAGGATGCAAAGGGAGGCATTAAGCCTGACAGTGTGGAAATATGAAGTACTCTGCAGATTTCAATTATGACCAACCTATGGGAAGTGGTATAGAAGTGGCTGGGGAGCTACAAGCACAAAACTTGGCCGCTCTGCTAGGGACAGACACAGCAGGTAGTTGAAGCCCATGCCTCTTTCCAGTTCTGTGTTATTGTATCTGACTGGTGTGCATGGCCCCAGCATCATCCTCCAGGTGACTTAGCCAAGTTACTTAGCACTTTGCCTTAATTAGAGACAATTGACACCAGTGAGAGGCCCATTTCTGAGAGCTTTCTGCATAAGAGCAGGGATGCTTGTTTCCTGGGAGCTGGCAAGGCAGGCAGCGGCATAGAGAACCAGAACTGTATTAAACATTTAGAGATGAGCTGCCCCTGGTGTCTGTGATGCTGGTGTTTCCTAATGGATACACCAACTGGTTTCAGTTTAATTCTTAATCTTGCAGATTTTCATGCAAGGCATGAAAACAAAGACATTCCTAAAAAGGTATGTTTTAGTTGTTTAAATCATGAACACCTTTCCCTATAACCAGTTTTATCAGCTGCCTTTGATTTGAAGCCTGCACAATAGGCTTTGTGTTTTCTATGATTCTATGATTCTGTGAAAAAATACTTCATTTTCAATAAAAGAAATGTTTTGTCCCCATAACAGTTCACACTTTCTTTATGAAGCAAAATGATAATAACATGAGTAATTTTAGCATCTCTAAGATCACACTTCCGCAAACAGGTTGCTCCAGGTGTCTCCTAAAGCAGACCTTCGTGGTATGAGATGGAGGGATTCTGTGTTGCAGTAGAGCTTGTCTGCCTACTATAAGAAGTACCTGAAAATATTACTGCAAAACAAGCTAAGCATAAGAAAAAAATCAAGAATCAATGCTATACCAGAGTCATCTTCATAGAATCATAGAACTGTTTGAATTGAAAGGAACCTTTAAAGGTCATGTAGTACAACTCCCCTGCAGTGAACAGGGACACCTACAGCTCAGTCAGGTGCTCAGAGCCTGGTCCAGCCTGGCCTTGAAAGTCTCCAGGGATGAGGAATCCACCATTTCTCTGGGCAACCTGTTCCTTTGCTTCACCACCCACACTGTAAAAGGCTTTTTCCTTATATCCAACCTAAATCTACTCTCTAACTTGAAAAGTTTTCAAAAGCTGTGAAAAAAAAACAAGAGTGATTCATTGCAGTTACAATTAGGGCTACATTGCATATTTATATTTTCCACCAGCAAGTGATCTTGGGAGAAACATCTCTATGATTATAACTTTGGAGGAAAGAAAGAAAATTAAAATACTCAAGTTCTCAGGGCCCAGATGAAAGTACCAGAACTGTTTTTGAGAAGGGCCATTTGATCCTAACACAGATCTGCATCTGGGTTTTTTAAATAACACTTATCATTATAATGAGCTGGATTAAATCCATTGAACTCTGAAATCTTACTTGAAACTAGATGCTGAATGCTGTTGTTTGAACCTCCGTAGTTGAAAGACAGCTATACTTCAGTGAAATATTATCCTGGTAATTTTATTAAATGTTTAACATGATGTTTTGATGTGGTACCCACAGTATCCCACAAATGCATGCATAGAAGCTACAGTATAAAACAAAAGTCTAATTTTATCATTTTTAGTATACCTTATGTGATTTTTATTACATCGCTTTAACTCAGGGTATGCAGAATGCCAGCTGATATTGCTGTGATGCTCTTACATTTTCCTGAGGTCTCTACGGAAATCTATTCCATGAAGTAGAGTTTCCAATAACTTCAATCTTAAAGTTTTGTATGTATTTCTAAAAAGTAGAAATATTGAAGAAAATAAAATAAAAAAGGAAAACCTACTTGTATTAGTTATTATTGTGCAATTAATAGAATTTATGCCTTTCTTGTAAAAGAAAATAGCATGGTTATTAGAGGCTGTAGTTAGCTTTTTAAATCCATGACCAGGCACCAAAATGAGTAACTGGAATTTTTTCTCAAAAGCGGAAGGTCCATCTGTTCCCACTGAAACCAATTTGTGGTCAGGTACAAACTGAGGGATTCTTGCTCTAGCATGCTGGGTTACTACCACTGCAGGGGAATATTTGGCTTTAAAATGAAATTGTTGCTGGTGAAATAAAAGGAATAGTTTTACAAAATGTAATTTTGATCCCATTTGAACAGACAGAAATAAAATGTCCATTTTTCCTTAATGGAAGCAGTTTTTTTTCAGAATGCAATGAGTGTGCTTTGGATATTCATTTAGAGCTATTTTAAGTAGAAATCTGTTTGACCACTGTTCAGTGTTCTCAAAAGCGCAGGCACAAGATCCCTGTCCTGCTGGCACATGGTGTCTCTAATTAACTGGAAATGCAACAGCAGGCTCTGGGGAAATGCAGCAGAGAAGATGCCCAGAGGAAGGCATGTTTCCCTGTGCACGCAAAGCATGGCTCCAGAGCGGCTTTCTGTAGGGGCTGCTGGGGAGCCCTGGAGATATTTGCTGTAGGAGCCTGCACGTGTTGCTAGCTCTTGCTGTGTCCAGGGGACAGGGATTGTGCAGGGGACAGGCAGGTCAAAGCCTTAGGTTCTGGAGTGTAGCAGTGAGACAGGATTTTTAGTTTGCATTCAAACAGGGAACTTTCTAACCCAAAAATGAGTTAAAATGTTGATCTGAATGTGCCCTGCAGGTTCAGACGGCAAGCAGAGGGTTTGCAGACAGCAATCAGAAGATGTAGATACTCTTGATTTCTCAATATCTTTATAAAATTGATTACATTTCTTTATTCTTGTTAGATTCCTGGAATTTGGGACATTCGTGTTACCAACTCTACTTCCAGCCTGGTCACTTCTCTGGATGTGTGTATTTACCAGTCCTGTGATGTTTCTTCCTTTGTCCATTTTTTAATTCATCCTCTGATCCTTTGAGAAACTCCTGGCAGATCAGTAGTTCTGGTTCAGCTGGACATGAAGCTGCCCAGAAGCAAAGCTGCTTGAAGGCTGCCCTTTGTAGCCCCTGCTCTGGACACACTGGCACTAGAAAACACACTCAGGATGTGATTGCCACTGGAGGCCTGTTCCTATTTGAGTGGTCAGTTCTTTGCATGGCACTGAAAGAGTGCGAGGAGAAGGGAGCTGCAGGAGAGTAAGATATGGGTGCCTCATCTCTGGAAATGTTCAAGTCCAGGTTGGATGGTGCCATGGGCATCCTATTCTAATGGGTTATTTCCCTGCTCGTGGCAGGGGGTTGGAACCCGATGATTTTTAAGGTCCCTTCAAACTCAAAATGTTCTGTGACTCTGTTAGCGGGAGCAAATCATGTGTACTCTCCACAGCTCCCACTGGAGCACCACTGTATACCCCTTGCTCCACTGGCAGTGCTAAGCAGAGGCTAGGTAGATGCTAAAACATCTATATGCCAGGAATGTGAAAGGGTCAAGAGAGGAAAGAATAGGGTGAGGGGTTTTATATCACAGGAAGGAGAAACTCGGCCAAGTGATATTCTGCAAATTCAGCGAACAGGAAATTGCCTTCAAAACTGCACTGTAAACCCCAAACAGAACCTGATGACTTTACACCAGTCCTGTGAGTGTTCATGGCAGCGAATGATGGGGGCTCGGTCCTGTTGTTCTGTCCCACTGGGGTCTGAGCCCTTATCCCACATTGTGAGCAAGATACACAGAGGCCCTGTGTCTCCCAAGGATGGATGTTACTTTTCAGGATTTGTGGTCTTTCCTTCAAGGAGCCTTCACTAACTTATGCTGAGCACATGCTGTTGTGGGCTGTCCTATGCCATCCTAGATGGCTTCGTATTTTTAAATTCTGATTCCTTCATGCCCTGGGGCCAGGGACCAGGGACTGCTGCTCAGAAGGGATTTGACTGCTTTTTGCTGTAGTATCTGAGCATTTTCTGCTGGTACTTTGTACAGCTTGACAGGCATCTGTCATGTTTGTTCTCTCAGCTTTTCCACCAGAAGGGAAGTGTTGTCAGTAAATTAGTTTGTTTTGAAAAAATATGTGTGTGTAATTACACATATTTGTAAGTATGTATGTATAAATATCACACACACACATGCCAACTGTGGTGGCATGGTAATTTCCTTTTCCCAGGGATGTGAAATCCTGACAGAAAGCCCTTTCTAGTGTGGACTCAAGCCAGCATGATCCATACAGTGCTGTTTGTTAGAGAGCAAAGCTGGCAGGCTGTTTATCTTCATTCTGAGACTATAAATGGCTTTCAAGCAGTGTTTGCAACAGAGAGATAACTAATTAAACAGATCATGGATGAATCAAGAGCCTTTATTCAGATAAAAATCCAGCACTGGATGCCACAGCAGCCCTTGTCGTCCTTATGTTCCCTGACCACACAGCTTAGCATCCTCTAACTCCCCAGCAGCACTTACCACAGTGCAGAGACTAAACAAGTGCCTATCACGTGGTGGCTGTGATGCAGGGAAGCTAGGCTAGGGTGGTCCTACTGTCCATCTTCTCCACCTCTCCTGCTGCCTGTTAGCCTTTTATGGTCTTTCATCCTTGGTCAGTGGTTATTGCTTATTCGTGTGTGATATCTGGTGGTAACTTCCTTCACATTCATCTTTAGTGCCTGGTTTCAACCCATCACATCTTATGTTAAAGCTGGTACTTCTGCTTGATTGCCCAGGGTTCTACTTCACATGCTTAATAGAGCATTTAATTCCAGGCCCTCTGTTTTTCACCCTTGCTTATTGGACAACAGAATATACCTATTAAGTCATAAAATGTCTGTCCTGGTTCTCAAGTTTTCCTTCAAAATCCTGCAAGCTGCTCATAATGGATAATTAGCTGCAAGCCAATCTGGGTTCATCCCATGGCTTGGATCCATGATTTACTGGTAGCTGGGTCCAACTGCACTTGATGCTCTACAAACAGCTCATGGCCTTGCTGCTGAGTGTGTTGAAGCTCAGCTTTGTTGGAATGTATTTAGCTGTGCCAACCAGAGTCTGGCTGACTGCAGCTGTTCCTCAAGTAGTACTAAACTACATGAGGAAACTTGGGTTACATCTGCAGTCCAGTTAAAAGGTGTCAGAAGGTGCACTGTCGCATTGATAGTGACTAGTTTGGGTAGAGGAGTATTATTGCTTATGAAAACTTGCAAGGATTCACTCAGTAGCACAGTAACACAGCTATCATTGTGTTTAAAATTATGTACACACATAGTCTCGTAATGACTTGGGCAGTTGTCACTCACTGTAGACACTCACTGTCCAGGACATTTCCTCACATGGGACTGTGTGACCACCCTCTCAAAAGTGCCCAAATATTCCCGAGTATCACCTGTGTGCCTTGTGTTTCCTCCAGTGATGTAATCTCCAAATTACTGAGGGTCACTGCACTCCTCTATAATGATTTGGATATCTGCTTGGGATATTTTCCAATTCCCTGTGCTGAAGAGGAAATCCACCCTGGAGACAGAAAATTGGCATTCATCACACTCGTAGTGCTGGCAGCTCTCCCAGTGAGTCTCTAAGTGGCCTGATGTTGCAAGTGGGGATGAGCTGAGAAAGAATCTCCAGCTTCTTTAGCTGTACTGGCCATACATGCTTCATCCCAGATTACAGCTTGGAGTCCTTCCTGAGTGGTTTTGTTAGAGTCCCAGCAAGATTAGTGGAGTCAGTCATACTGCTAGTTACCCCAGGTTCTAGTTGCAGCAAGTCCATGTGTGTAGATAGGCTCATCTAGTTGATACCCTGTTGTCTTAATTAGTTGATCTAGTTTTTCTCCTCTGCTTCCACCTTCTCCTGTGTTGGCATTCCATGCCTGCATTAGCAGTGTTTCATGTCTGCTCTGCAGTGTGTTTACTCCATCTTAGTATCACAGGCTTCTTTTCAGCACAGAAAGCTCCACTAGTGCATTTGGGATATTGATGTCACGTGAACCAGGATGGATATCAACATGGGCTTCAAACAGGAATACAGACCACTGCATGGGCCTTTTCCCCTCTTTATCTGCTCTCTAGGGCATACTTCATTGGTTTGAGCAGGACAGTGCTTGGACACTCTAGCTGTCAGATTAGTATTAGTAACTCAAGTAGACTCCTGTAACTGTCACCCCGTCACATGTGTGGGTGACATTTTTGAAGCTGAGCTGCAAGATTAAAAGCAGTATGTCTAGGTGGGTTGTTATTTCTTCTGCTAATTCAGAGTTTTCCTTACACCTCCTTGGGTAGGGGAAAGCACTTCCTATGCTGTGCTAGCAGGTAAGTATGAAGCTGAAGATATAAGACATGAGTCTCCAGGCATAGGTTAAGTTTCCCTTAATTCTCCATCTTTTTCCTGATGGTTGTCCACTGCATGGGTTTTGCTGAACCCTGGTATGCTTTCCAGCTTGTTGGAAGTTGGTCTCTACAGCCAATGTCTTGTTATATCATACTGTTGCTACAAGGAAGGTGAGAATAGAGAATGACACAGCCAGAGCTGACTCCTCAGAGTCACAGCGTTCCCCAGTAGGGCTGTAAACAAAGAAGGCTAGTTTCTGCAATAGAAACCTAGAAACCATCCAGTCCTCCATTAGCAAGAGCAAGTATCAAACTCCTTTCCAAATATATCTATGCCAGGGCAAAGCCCGTACTTCAGCAGTGGATGCTGGGACTGCTCCAAGTGGGTCTTCTTGCTTGACTGAGCATGAGGTCTATCTCTTCCTGCTTTTATGGAACATATTCCATCTTGACCCAGACTTTGCTTAGTAGGGCAGTATTCTTCAGTGTAGACAGACCATCCTATCCTGCAACAGAACTAAGTAGGGCATCCAGTGCTACCTGCGCAGCCAGTAGCTATGACTCATAGTGGTCGTTTTGGTTCATGATAGAGAGGTAAAGCCAAAGGAGAGCCAGAAAGATGCACTTGCTATCAGTGAACAGGAATGTGGGTCTTGGTGCAGGATCCTGCCTTCTTCAGGTCCTGTATAACTGTATAGGTAGCAGCCATCCCATGTGTGTGTTTTTCTTTATTCACTGGGAAACTCCCACTGGTCTGGGAGACTTTTGTCTCTCTTGATAAAAGTATCGATCCCCCCAGTCACATGTGATTCAGGGACTTCTACTGCCCAGTCTCCCATCAGGACACCTATCTGTTGTAGTGCTCATTAAGGAAACATGGCCCTGACTTGTTGCCATGGATCTTTTCCTATCTCAGTACCTATCTGGGTGAGAGCTTAATCCAGGCATCAAAGGCTGGCCAGGCACACTGCATCACTTTTCCCAGTATTTTCAGATTCCTAGGGGTCCTTTGGAGATGGAGACCCTTTAAATATAGAGCTGGGTACATGACACCAGTCTGCTGTGCAGGTGGACACTTACAAATTACTTACAGAAGGAAGCATCCTCTTAGGTCTTCCTGCAAAGGAAGTGAGTCCTCAAAGACTCAGTTTTTGGTACAATGAATGAGAAAAACAATCTCAGTACTGCAATGTTATTTACATATTTAATATGCAGTTAAAAATAATGTAAGATACAGCCATCTGGACATGGACTTCTGATAGCTTGACCTGTCATTAAGTGACTGTCTTCAGCAAAGCAAATTCCACTGAGGGATTTAGTCCACGGGAAGCATAAAGATTTCAAAATGTGATGTTATTTCAAATCATGGTGAAAAACACAATTCTTAGAACATTTCAGAAGAACACATTCAATTTCACCTTTCTTGGACAGGTTCATTCTATCAGTGTCAAAATATTTCATTGACTTTAACATTTAATTTAGTTGAATAACTTAGCTCTGATAAAGTACATATCAACTGAAAAATGCAATAGCTATTTTTACTTTCAAAGAAGAAAATGCATTAATAAAATTTACCTTGAAAATTAACATAATACTTCTATTCTGACCTATTTTTACCCAGTCTTATAAGTGTCTCGTGATGCAAAATAGTTCCAGGAGATCATTTTCAAAAACTGACAATAATTATCCCCTGAAAGCATTAAAAAGTAGGCAGTCAGCCAGGAATAACAGCTCAGCCTGGCACCCTGGGAAACTCCTCCTTCTGTCCTGCTCAAAAACCTTATCGATAGGTGAGGTTCTTGACAATACAAACCAATGCTGATGTGAAAAGACAACATTTAACAATTACAATCACAAAACTGCATCAAAGAAACCTCATCCTTTTTCTGCTTTGCTAGGAAGAGCTGTCTAACCTCCCCTAACGTAGTCTTACCCACCCATTAACTAATACTTGCATCATGATGTGCTTTTGTTCCCATCATTTTTGACAGGGTTCATTCAATACTGACAGATGTGCTGGAGTGCTACCAAGCATAAGCAGCGCCTACAGAGATACATACAAATCTCATTTATTTTCCCTCAAATGAGTTTCAGTTATGATTTCTGATTGTGCTGGTTTTAGGGTGTCTGAAGCAATGGGCAGGGCAGCTTGCATGTGTCTTGTGTTTTTGAACCACAAACTTTTGTGACAGCTGACATGTTACAAAACATTTTCTCTCTTCCTCAAACAGCTAATATGCCAGAGGATTACCCAGATCAGTTCGATGAGGTAGTGGACTTTATTCAAGCCACTATTAAGAGACTGAGGAGATCGCCAGATAAACAGACTCCAATTTTTTCTAGGCGGGAGAGGAACCGGCAAAGTGCAGCCACAAACGTAGAGAATTCCAGCAAAAAGGGAAGGAGGAACCAAAAGGGCAAAAATCGGGGATGTGTCTTAACAGAAATACATTTAAATGTGACTGACTTGGATTTGGGATATGAAACCAAAGAAGAGCTCATCTTCCGGTATTGCAGTGGATCTTGTGATGCAGTTGAGACCACGTATGACAAAATTTTGAAAAATTTAACCAGAAAGAAAAAACTAGTCAATGACAAAGTGAGGCAAGCTTGCTGCAGACCCACAGCCTTTGACGATGACCTGTCCTTTTTGGATGATAACCTGGTTTACCATATACTGAAAAAACATTCCGCAAAAAGGTGTGGATGTGTCTGACTCTTGTGCGCTGGAGGCGGCTCCAGTTTTGCATTCCTGCGACGATGAAAAGAGAGGGACCAAGGTTCCCGGGGATGTGTCTGCTCAGAACAGAAAAAAAAAAGGACCAAGAATGCGGAACGAGGAGTGAGGAAGCCTAGGGGTGCGAGATGGCCTAAGAGATGGAGGTTTTTGAAGTCCTACAGGAAAGTAAATAAAAGCTGAGGTGGGGATGCCAGCAGCTGGATGGCATACTCCCTCTCCCACTTGACATGGTCCACCACAAGTGAGACTTGCATCCATGAGGAACGTGCTTAAAAACACAGCCCTGCAGTACTGTGTTGCTGTGGGGTTGTCCCCACTTGCACCAGGAAGCTGAGCCTGTGTCCTCAGCTCTACCCAAAGACACGCTGTGCTGTTGGTCACTGAAGATTGGTTCTTCAGCACTTAAGAGAACTTCTAAATTGTCATAAGGTTAATGTTCTATGTAAGATGGTACCAGGCAAAAGTCAAAATTCCCATGCTCAAGTTCTGTAGGACCACTGTCAGTACAAAGCAAATCGGTTCCACTTACTGGTTAAGTTTGGTTATTTCCATCTCACGTTTCTTCAAAATAAGTGTAGGATTTCATTATTCTGCTACCTATGAAAACAAATTGAGTTTTTAAGCACTTCTTCCTAGCATAGTAAGTGAAATAAGCCTAGCATACACAAATTGTGTTTCTTTTGGTTTACAAAGGACTAATGTCACTTGCGTAGCTACATTTATATTTGGTCATTGTGAGTGAGCAGAGACTACTTGATGCAATGCATCCATTCAGAGACATAAATATACAGAAGATATTTATTAAGATTAAGTTATTGTTATTTATTACAGTTCAGTAATGAGTCTTCTTTCCTTATTTATTAAAGTTTTTTTTCAAAGGTGCCAAAGTAGAAGGTGCTTGGAAGATATGGAGAGACAAATAAGTTGGGAACAACGGTCCATGCTGTTGAAGGTGTTAACTTGAATGCAAAAAATCACTTACTTTACCTTTTTTGCTTTTAAACAAAAACCTGATTATGTTCACAAAATGTAGTGCCGAAGTCTGTAGCCCTTCCTTATGGTCTGTAATACTTCTGGAGATGATTGTGGTCATACCTATGCAGGAGTGAACACAGCTCCACATGAGTGAGGGTCACAGCACTTGGCTCAGCATTAGCCATTTGTTAGACAAACTAATTCTAGTCATATTTAAAATGTAGCCACAATTTTTTTTTCTCACACTTTTTGCCAACTGACCTCATATAACTATTGACAAATGGAAATTAATCACATTTAGCCTTATAATTTCTTGTAGTTATTTAAGCTTTTCCTTCCATATTTCCATGTAGAAAAGGTTAAATCCCTCTTATTAGTTAGCCCTGGATTTAATGTAGCCTTCAGGTAAACAATTGTGTTAAATAACCAAAGAGTTTTGTATAATTTGCTGAAATATTACAGGATCATACCCACACAGCAGAGCAGTCTGAGTTTCCTTACAGCAAGGGAGGCTGTACAGCAAGGGCGTTCTTAACTGCTGCTCTCCTGTTCGGGAGACTGTTTTCCTGAGGGAGCTGCAGTGCAGGTCTCTAGACATACCTGACAATCGGTGAAGCATCAACTCCCACAAAAAAGAAAAAACAACAGAAAGAAAAAAAATCCCCATTGAAAGCAGAAGTCCAACCTTTTATCTCACACATGCAATAGCTCTCCTCACTTGTTCTGCCCTGGGCCCCTCGGAGCACCACAAAAAAAGGGTCTAGTGGTCAAAAAGGTCCAGAACACACCTAGAAAGTTGTACCGCGTGTATGAAGCAAAACAGCACCGACCGCTGCTGCTTCCCTGGGCTGAGGTCGGCCATGCAGAGCCCACCTGTGGGCTTTTGCAAGGCCACGGGGACACCTCGGAGAACCCCAAAAGAAGGGTCTAGCGGTCAGAAAAGTCCAGAACACACCTAGAAATTTGTACTACGCGTACAAGATGTAACTCAGCACCGACTGCCACTGCTTCCTCGGGCTGAGGTTGGCTGCGCAGAGCTCACCTGCGGGCTCTTTTTGCAAGGCCATGGGGACACCTCACCCTGTGCAGGGCAGGGCACGGCTGAGATGCCGCCAGAAGCACCTGCGAGCCAAGGGGCGCTCGCTGCTGGCACAGAGCTGGAAGCAGTGCTCGGGGCATGCACAGCTCCGTTGCTCAGCACTTTTCTGAGCAGCAAATCACTACGTTCAAAATACAAAAGGGTAAAGTTTGTGATTTTTTTTTTGTTTTTGTTTTCTTTTTAGACCTTATTGAAAACAGGAGTGTGCTTCTCTGGAGTTTTTTACTTCACCTGCGATTTATGTCTCAGTCATTTGTGTTAATCAACCAAAGTTCTCTACAGACTTTATTTTTGTACAATATTCATTTTATAACTTTTTACAAAATAAACTCATTTCTATTGTTACTTGGTTGTTGCTTGCACTTCTTCCCCATTGTACCACTTCCAGGTTACAGTACTGCAAGTCCCCAGCCTGTGTAGGGAAGCACTGGAGAAACATCAAGTTCTTTCTGCTAAGGATCATCCACTTTTAGTGTGAGTCAGAGGTGTCTGTAGCTTCTGGAATGGGTTACCCTAAGATATGATATATGCCTCATCTCTTGAGACATTCAAGGTCAGACTGGGCAAGGCTCTGAGCAGTGGATCTACAGTGGATCTGATCTAGCTGTGGATGTTCTTGTTCATTGCAAGGCTAGACTAGATAATCTTTAAAGGTCCCTACCAATTCAAATGATTCTATGATTCATAGTAAAACATAACACTAGTGGGTGATGTGAGTGCTGTGACTCCAAAACATACGGCATAGTAATACAGGGTGGCAGGCTTGAAGCCTGGTGTTATCCATGTTCTCCTTTGCCCACACCAGGCTGTGGTATCTTCATGATGGCCTTGGCAATGCACAGCTGCAGCTCCTGCACTTGGGAAATACACATTTTGCTTTTCTAACCTAGTCATTGCATCAGTTGGACTAAGTTCCATCCGCTTTGGCAGTCATTTTTCCTTCTTTAAATAGGAAAATACCACTTGAATTTTACTTTTCCACCACTATCATGGAAAAGATGAGGAAAGGTTTTGAGGCTGTGGCCAGCAACACTTTCTCAACTGTTTAAGTGCTGTAGTTCCCATCAAAGAGTCAATAAACACATGCAATTTCAGGTTTTGACACCAGGCTCTATGCACTCTTCGAAACTGCTGAGGAGAGGAAGAGGGAGTATCCAAGCAGCAAGCCAGTGAGCAGGAGGCTTCCAGGGCTCACTGCAGATCAAATGCTCGCTTAATGCACAGCATGTGAATGCCTTGGTTTCATTTGTGCTGAGTGGAGCTGTGCACGCACCTCCAGCCCAGCTGCTGGAATGCAAAGCAGAGCTCACAAGCATTGCAATGGCACTTCAAGCACATGGAGCTAGGAGCATTACTCCTTGCATGCCTCTGTGCCTTGCAGCAAAACCCTGTCTACAGGGCACAAAGGTTGTTGGCTGACATGAGGCATTTGACATGAAAACGACCTGCAGCTTCATGTTTTGTGGAGATATGCGTTCCCAAGAGCTGGAGGGAGTGTCAAACACAATGGCAAGATGCTCTGATGATGAATCTCCCACCTTGTAGCCCGAAACTCCCATCTCCTCCCATGAGGATAGGGAAGCACAAGGTGAGACATAAAGTCCTTCTCTGCCTCATCAAAGTCTTTAACAGGCTGTGCAATAGCTGGCAGGAGCAGGCTTGCTTGCACGGAGCTGTTTCATTCTCTTTCCCCTAACTTTCCAGTGGAGATAATACCAGTGAGTGCAGATGAGGTTTTGCCTTTGCAGCCCCAAGGTTACCAATGTTGGCGCTGCCAGCTTCCCTTCCCTTTATGTAAGGGATTGCTGTATTTCCCTGGCACCCTACATGCATCGAAGCAGCCTGAAACCTTCAGCCAGCAGGTTGTGTAAAGAACTGCAAAAAGGACTTAAGCTATCATTTGTCACTAGGTAGTGCCAGCTCCAGGAGAGATGTTATTTCGCAGCTTTTAAAGCAAAGAAAGCACTACCAGTTCTGTTCTTCAAAGTGGAGAGAAGTCTTGAGTTAGGAATTGTTTATATCAGGGGAGAGTTGTACCAATACTCCATTTACTGCATGCAGGCCCTAACTCCATAGCTAAGGCCATAAGTTTTGGACATAAATGAACTGAATGGAAAATGCAGGTACTTTGGAGGGTGACATACATGAACAATACAACTTGGTCCCTGAAGCAGCATAAGCTCCATAAACTACCCATGGGCAGAATGGTGTGAGAGAAACTGCAATCATATCCAGTCTTGCTGCAAGCTCTCAGTGCTCTCTGCCCAAGATGGCCAGTAGCACCAATGTCGGTGCAGACAGGATGAGCTAGGCAAAGCTCTGTTTGATTCTGGATTGTTTCACCTCTGTCCACAAAAGGGGAGACAGGCCAAAGGCAGGGCAGGAGGAACTAGCAACAACCTCAATCCTTGCAGTCTGGATGGCTAGGCAAAAACACAGAGGAAAATATCAGGATGAAGAAAACAAATGGAGCTGACACATTGTATAAATAGGTCTTCAAATGTCATGTGTGGCTGGAACAAAGATGTTTTGTTCCAGGGCAAGAGACAGCTTCAGATGGCTCAGTAGTACACGCTGAGAGGTTTGCTTATTTGGAACAGTCCTTTTCTGATGAAAAGGTTAATTGTGTTGCAATGGAAAGAGAAAAGGCTAAGCAGAGGCCAGGCCTGCACTCCTCACCCTAGCAAAATCTCTCACTGGCTTCACTGGAGATTTTCTACAGCAAATGCTGCAGGACTGAACTACTAATAGTACCATAAATTATATAGTATGTATATGCACAGGTCAACAAAGATAGCTAAACAAACCGTATATTCCAGCAGTATTAATACTACCAGCTCACAGAAGAGCCACAGCAGCAGCCAGATCAAGAAATCTAGAGCTGAACAAGCCTGGCCCAGGAACTCTCCTGACCCTGCACCACATCCAGCTCTCAAGGTGTCATCACTTGATTTTTCACTGATAACTGCAGCATTTCATTCCCTTCTCCCTCACCAGCAGAAACTCTTCTGCTTTGCAGCTGGCCTGCGCACCTCATCCCTGAGTGCTCTGGGAAGGCTAAAGCCATTGACAACTGCCTTGGCTGCTGCCTTGGCTGACACAGAATTACTTGTGTTTCACAGGAATGTAAATAAGTGCATCAAAGCTGCTGCATTTGCTGGCAGCATTCACATCATGATACAAGATTGTATCTTGGTATAATACCCCTAATCTTTTTGTTTCTGCTCCTCCCTGTTTTGTTTACTAATTTGTACTCAACTTGTTTCATGCACACTGGGATTTCCACTGTTTCAAGACCTTTCACTGTGCTGTTGCAGCGCTGCTAATTCCCTCTTCGTTGCTGCTCTCACACAGCTTTCTCTTTCTTTGCTGTCTCATCTCTCCCACATTAATCTCTGGCCCCACAGGTGCTGTAAACATGTTGAAATATTCCCTTATTTCAGGTTAAAATCATTCCCATCTGAGATACAGGGTGAGTAAGCAGGCACTCTTTGCTAGAACTTGGTATTGTTTTTAATAGTGGTTTTAATGTGGACCTGAAATTTTTCCTTAAAAAATAAACAAAAAAAAAAAAAAAAAAAACAACCAAACAAAAAACAAAAAACAAAAACAAAAAAAAAAAAAACCCACAACTTAGAGTTTAACTTTGGATAACTCCAAATATGAAAAGATTCAGGGGTTCCTTTCCTGCAGACCAAACTGGCAGGTGGTTGTACACCCAGGACAAGGCTGGGATCTCCTAATGCCCAATCTCTAGCTCTGTCACTCAGCTGGGAAAGGAAAGAACAGAACAGAAATGTGGATTCCAAGCCCTTTTTTCTATGGAAAGCCCGTCCTGCTTCCAAAAATTTGCAGGTCAGAAACATCCTGAGCCAGATGTTTATCAGTTCCTAACAGATCTCCACAGGTCCATCTTTCACTGGGAAGACACCAATATCTTCTTTGGTGAATTTATCCTTTGGGGCAATTTAATTCTGTGCAGTATGAGCAAGCTCCTCCCTGCTGATGTAAAAGCTCTCTTTCTCTGGTTTCCCACCCATTCCTGTGTCCTGTCTCCAGTCCAAGGAGCCCTCCTACCTTCCCTCTTGCAATTAGTCCATGTACCTCCTGGGGGAAGGGATGGGATGCTCCCATCAGGATTCCACACGGAGGCAAACCCTGGATATTCACAAAGGCACACTGATATTTTCTTTTCTGTTTTCCATTCTTTTTGCAGTAATTCCTTTCAGGTGCCGGATGCGGAAGTCATCAGGTGCATGTCTTCAGAGGGAACTTTTTGAATACTTTTGGGAATCTCCTTCATTAACACCTAATATTTTGCCAAATATCAAGTCTGAACCTAACTCCAGTTGTGTCAGTTGATATATGATACCCTCCAGCAGCTGAAACAAGACTGCTGCTGTGAAACCATTGTATGCAGTAGCTGGGGAGAAGGAGCAGGCACTGCCCCAGGGCTATGCTGCTGTACAACACTCAGTGCCCAGAGATCTGCACATATGAAGAGTTCAAGTCTCCAGGTTTGAGGCAACTAGATTACACAAGGATGAATCTTGCATCTTGTTGCCCACAGAAAGTTAATTAAAGGGATCTTTTGTGAGCTACCAAGAGGACTGCCTTGAATCAAAAAAGATCATCAGCAACGAGATGGCTTTTCCTGAAAACAGCAGTGACTGGAGGAAAGGACATGGCAGTAGCCAAGGCCAGACAACAGTAACCAAATACTGCTGCAAACAGTGGGTTTTGGGACCAAAGAAATGTGGCACAGGCCATCTCTCCTACCTGTGATGACCAGTGGGAGTATTTCTGCCAGGCCAGGTAACAAGAGGGTAAATGCAGAAATGTACCCCAGAAAGAAAGTTCTTGATGACCCCATGTGGACTGGGTGCCTACCAATGTGAAGTAGTAGAGATGACCTAAGGGGCAGATGTTTGGGTAGATCTGGAGAATGTCCCACAGCAGTATTTTCTGATGTTTATACTAGAGCTCAAATTCCATTAACAGCAAACCTTTTCCTATCAGGCATATCTGGTTTCATTTCAGCTGCAAATGGGAATCTCATTTAAAAACCTACAGCAAGTCAGCAATAACAAGGCATTTTTGCGAGGAGTATGAAAACCTCCCTTTCTCATTCTGACAACTGGTGGAACAAAATTTGGAAACCTATAAAAAACTCCAAAAAATTGGAATCCGTTCCATCAGTCTATTAAGAAACTCTTGGTAATACATTAGGCTGATTTCTTAGTGTTGGTAATATGTTGTTATTATAGGACAATGAGCATATGTTTCAGTAGGAGTTCTGCAATTTATATTTGACTGTGAGCCTGTACATTATGAGTTCCTACGAACCACTGAAGCAGCTCTGAGTCCTGATATCTCTTTGGCTAGCTGCTCTGGCGAAATAGCTTTATCTCAGCCAATCCCATTAAATTTTTGACTGTTCTTTTGAAATAGATGCGATAGTGGCTATGCTTACTGCAAACAGTTCCCTCCCTTCCCATAGGTTTTCCCTACGTAACATCAGTGATGTTTGTTTTTGGTTTGTTGGTTTTTTTGTGGTTTTTTTTTTTTTTTTTTTTATAAGGTGAAGTAATGAAAAGCCTAATTTTTTTTCCACATCTGCATCTCCTGAAGGATAAATAGAAAACAGGGAGAGCCCAGAATCAGAGGGAATCAGAGAACCTGGGAACAGTGATCCTATTTCATCTAGGACAAGGAAGTTCTTTGAAAGTCTCCTGTATTGGTTTGGTTTACCCATCTTGTGATAAATCATAAATCTCCTTTATCTTCTCTGACACTGTCTAACTATAGGTTCAGAAGTGTACTTTAAAATTACACCATGTGAAGATTTTTGAGCAAATATGGTAAAGCCTCTCTTAAAAACAAAGGTAATCCCTCTGAGCCCACATGGTCTCAGTCATGTTTATTCATCCCTTCCAGTGTTATAACTCAATAAATACTGCTATGGCTTAGCTGGGACAGCCACTAAATGTATAGTTTTATGGCTAAGTCTGCTCTCTGGCGCTCATTTAATCATGTGTTTTATTGTCAGCTCTTCTCAAACTGTCAAACGTTGCTCCTTATGAAAGAGAGACCTGCTTTCTGTAACACACATCCCCCTTAGTCCCACTCATCATTTGGTACTATTGCCTTTCTTTTCTCTAGGCTGTTGATGACATTTATGGCTGTTTTTTCCCCAAGAAATAGTGTGTGTTTTTTTTTTTAAACAGAGCCTCTTTTTCACTTTTTAGTGCTTTGACTTTATAATTTCTCACACACTGGAAATGGTCCAACTGATGTGCTGATCTTTACATCCATTCCCTTACACAAGCCATACACAGCAGTGAGAGCTCACTATGTGTGATGGTGTCAGGCCCGAGGAACAGCTCTTCTCCAGCTCTGCTCCATGGCACTGAGAGCCATACTTCTATGTCTTAAAAAGAAAAAGTCTGACTGGTTTTCTTACAGTTTTTAGGCTTGGTAACTTGCTTCTCCACCAGGAAAAGCTGACTTCCAATTGCCATGGCGGTGGGGAACTGCAGCCCTATTCTCCTGGAGCTGTGCCACACATCAGTATTAGTGGCAAAGCAGAGGAAGAGCACTCTGGCTCTGATGCACTGAAATATCCCAGCAGGTTTAGGAAGAGACTTTCAGCCATATCTTCTGCCCACACACCACGTCCAGAATACTGGAGGCCACAGTCGCTCCTGGGCTGCCAGTAGCTGGCCCACGACCCTCTGGCAGCACCTCAGGAACACTACCTGTGGACACAGATCAGCTTCTGGGTATGAAACAGGCAGTGTACCTTCACTGCTGCTTACAGACAGCTCCAAAACAAGGCCTGTCTGCCAAATTCATATTGCTTCATGTTAATGATTTGCATGGCTGATGATTCTATGATTCCATGCCTGGCCTTGTGGTGGCCATGCTGTGATATCTTCTGATGTAATGTTGAATTACATAAAGGGTTTGGAGTCCCTTCTACTAGTAAAAAATGCCATCTTTTAGTCTTATGTTGGTCCACAAGTAGGTTGTGTTCACCTGTTATCAGCCAGTTAATGAATGCTAATTAGCACGTGTGTACTCATACTTTCTGGAGCAAGATGAAATAAAGCAGAAGAAAGCTACTGCTATCTGTTGGCACACCATGACAGAACAATCCTGCTGAAGACAAAGCCTCCACATCATCATTGCGCATGTCTAATGAAGGGCAGCAAATCTTCGAAGGGTCTGAAAAACAAGTCTAATCAAGAACAGCTGAGGGAACTGGGGTTGTTCAGTCTTGAAAAGAGGAAGCTCAGAGAAGTTCTTATCTCTCTCTACAACTACCAGAACGAAGGCTGTAATGAGGTGGGGGGTTGGCCTTTGGCCTCCTCTCGCAGGTCTACAGACAATCACAGAATGGTCCGGGTTGGAAGGGACATCAAGGATCATGAAGCTTTAACACTCCTGCCACAGGCAGGGCCACCAACCTCCATGTTTAATACTAGATCAGGCTGCCCAGTGCCCCATCCAACCTGGCCTTGACACCTCCAGGGACGGGGCATCCACAGCCTCTCTGGGCAGCCTGTTCCAGCACCTCACCACTCTCTCTGTAAAGAACTTCCCCCTGACATCCAGCCTAAATCTTCCCTCCCTCAACTTAAAACCATTTCCCCTTGTCCTGCTGTTATCAACCCTTTCAAAGAGTTGATTCCCCTCCTGTTTGTAGGCTCCCTTTAGGTACTGAAAGGCTGCAATGACGTCACCCTGCAGCCTTCTTTTCTCCAAGCTGTACAAGCCCAGCTCTCTCAGCCTGTCTTTGTAGGAGAGGTTCTCCAGTCCCCTGATCATCTTTGTGGCTCTCTGAACCCTCTCCAACAGCTGTCTTTCTTGTATCTGGGGCTCCAGACTTGGACTCAGTACTGCAATTGGGGCCTCACAGGAGCAGAGTAGAGAGGGACAATCACCCCCCTGTCATAGCACAAAAGAGAAAGGCCTCAAGTTGCACTGAGGGAGGTTCAGTTTAGATGTTAGGAAAAACTTATTCTGAGAAAGAGTGATGATGCATTGGCACTGGCTGCACAGGGAGGTGATGGAGTCACTGTTCCTGTAGCTGCTCAAGGAACATGGAGCTGTGGCACCAAGGGACATTGTTAGTGGGCACAGTGGGGATGGGCAGGCAGTTGGACTAGACGAGGTCTTTCCTCAGAGGTCTTTCCAACATTAATGATTCTATGACTCCATGAATAAGATTAGAAAAAAACAGTCCTAATACTGTTTTGTTGTACAGCTTTAATCTCATTGTCACGCACTTCGTAAAAGTGGGATAAATGTGTGACCAAGCATTGCTTGCTCCAGGCTCCCCACACTGCCCAAAGCTGCTGAAACCACTCCACAGGCAGAAAAGTACTTGGAGATGGGCTGCAGTATCACTACTTCTATCCAACTAAAGAAAGCCATCTTTTTGAGAACTTAGAGAGAGCAATAACTGCACATTTCCTGAACCCAGCAGGGTCTTGGCAGCAAGCAACACATTTCAGCTGCTGACACCACGCACATCAGTTCTGCAGACTTGCCAGCTCCCTCTGCAAGATGGCTGTAAAGTGTACACATAATATCTGGCAATAATAATACAGGGAAAATGAAAAATGCCTCTCATTCATTGCAAATAAATGGGTACAGTGCGATCTCAGGCAAGCTTTCCTGAAGCAAGCAGCCTTCCAGATTACAAAAGAAATGGGTAAAAAGTGAGTAGAAAGGGAGTGTGGGGACCTGGAGATCTTGACAGGGAATGCATAGGAACTGTTACTTCAAAGAGGAGAGAAAGTGCCCAGGAAAAGAGCAAGTTCTCAAGCACAGCTTTTGCTTTTTGTTGAGAGGAGCAAAGCTGTGCCCATGATCAGCACAGACTTCAAAGGGAAGCAGCAAGGCCCGGCATGGAACCAAGTTACCCACAGTGTTCGTTTCTGGCATTTAAAGGCCTGGTGATGCTGCAGTGCTGGGAACCCTCTGAAAATCAACCAGGCTTTTCTTTGCTACTGCTCCAGGCTTCCTCCTTTCAGAAGCTTTGTTCATCAGGGCCTGTGATACCAGCCCTCGAGGCCATCGGCATGAAGTGGTGTTGTTCTTCTGAAGCAGTACCTGCTGTGGATGTGCTGGCAGGGCCCAGTGCTCACCTGAGCAGCGACGTTGCAGTTCTGGACACTGGAATTCTGAGCACAAGCAGCAGCCAATTGTTCCAAGCTGCATGGCTGCACTCAGCTTGAGGAACCCAACCTTTGTCTGTGCATCCAGGCCCCTCCCTCATGTCCTTCTCTGTCCTTCCAATACAAAACTGGCAGTTGCTCAAGGAAGAGGCTCAGCAAACCAGGTGGACAAATGTATGGCCTTTATATCACTAAGAATGAAGAAGATACAGAGCATCATGTGAGTGATCAAATAAAAAACTTGTGACAAGAATGATTGGATCTTCAATATGGACTATGTCTGGTTTGAAAGCTAAGGAACACTGTTATGTGTGGATAATAATTTAGTTCCCCTTTGAGCTTTGGCATACATGTATTTATTGACACAATTCAAGAAAGTTCACGACTTGTCTTGACTATAGGACCTCAATGCAAATGTAACAGATTTCCAAATGCTAGAATCAATAAATGTGATCTCCAAACCAACAGATCCGTTCTATCATCTCCATTGCCTGTAGTCTAAGAGAAGTAGGGCACTTTCCTGAAACTTTGCATGGAATAACAGTTGGCAGCAGTGTCACCTGGGCCTAGTCTGGGCAGGAGACCTTTGGCTGGCAGCTGTTTTGCTTTCCCTTGTTAAAGCTCTGTTGTGTTCACTTCACTAAAGTTTAACTTGGCTATGATTTCATGGCTACTGAATTCACACTGTTCCCGGCCAACCCATAGAATAGCTAATGACTCAATAAAAATGAGTGACATCATTAACCCAATACAGTAACTATTCAGATACACACCGTGGTCTCCTTACATAACCACCTAATTTTAGCTGATGAGTGAACAACATACAGTACCACAGTGTATTATGAGCTGTGAATAACTGTCACATATCCAGATGCTTTTTTCAAGGTTATTTTATTTTCTTCATTTAAAATTATTTCCTTATGCAAATCTCAAGGTGTTATTTTTATTCCACCAAACCCTCTTTTCAAAATATGTTGAAGTCTTCTGCCTTCCCTGATCATCTTGACATATCATTAGCTGGCCATCAGAACTGTCACAGCTCTCATGTACCAGCATAGGACCTTGAGTTCTTTTAATAGCTGCAATTAAGTCCTAAGAAACCAGTAAGGTGATAAAAGCCTTATTCAAACTCCAAACTCTCTTGTGCTCAAGTAAAGGCACCTGGTTTGTTAAAAGAGTCTGATTCTTACACTTTGAGAAAATATTGACAAGTACACTTTTTAAGTAGAAATATTTGGGGGCAAGGGCTTATTTTGATACGTGCTTCAGCAAAAGCATTGTAGGCCATTCCCAACCACACAAACACAGACACATTCAGTGACATTTGTAGATACAAATTCCAGATTAAAAATAAATACGTGGCTTAAAAGTGCTGGCTGTAGCAATTCTATATTCCTGAGATGGATTCCCCACTTTTTAGAAAGAAGAAAAAAGGCAGGGCTCCTGTTTTGGGCACCCCATGTGCAATGTGCAGGCAGGCTCCAGGCAGGTGCCCCATGCCTCAGCACTGCACTCACATGCAAAGCAGCCTCACAGTCCCACGTGGTCTGCCTTGCCTTTCTCAAGCCTTTTGTCTGGTATCTTTACATAAGCATGCTCTGGCAGTGAGAATCCTATCTTCAAATACATGGTTATGTCTATAGTGTCTTTCTTCTAAATCATTTAAAGCACTGAATCTCCACATATTACTCAAAAGTTCCTGTGCCTGCAGGAATTTATTGAAAAGATTTTGGTGGACTAAAGAAAAGATCTGACACTATCTGCAAGGCTTGAACATACGCACTTTATTAAGGAGGATGCAGAAGGAGTTGAAAACCCAGCTCCTCTTTTGTGATCCCCGGCCTTTATAATCCCCATCCCCATGCTGGACATTTGGCTGCACACTCTCCTTCATCACTGTGCAGCCGGCAGAGCTGGCAATTAGTCCTGATCGCTCGTGTAGTCAACAAGCTCACCTCGGAGATATGCTCAGATTATCTGGCACAGAGTTGGCACAGATTCACTTCTTCCACATCACAGTGCTACAGCCTGCAGACAGAACTCTGGCCCAGCTTCCTACCTGGTTAAAATAAAACTAGTGTCTTTGTGACAATTTCTGGAAAAACAAACACACTGAAACTTGAGGCAACATCCTCCTGGCCAAAATCAGAGTAGCTCCTTAGCACTCATTTCCATTACCAAAGGTACTGGCTCCTGAGCTCCGTTTTGCCCTGTGCTCATGGCACACCTCTGATCACGTTGTTGGCAGGAGTTACACAGACCACGTGGTGCTGGAACTGAATGTGTGCAACTTGGATGTTGCAGCTTCCCCCCAGAAACATCCACCCTATTCCTAATGGTATTGCGGCAAAGAACAATGAAATTTCTTCAAATGGTAATGGACTGTGAAACTCCGAGTGAAAAATTCCACTTAACCTATAGATTAAAAATGAAACCAAAGCCCAGCCATCCAGGAATGCTGAGTGACACAGCAAGAATGCTGATCATGCCTGGGGATGGGAGGCAGCCCTGCGGAGCTGCTGCCCTCCCAGGCATGTACCACAGGCACAAGGGAAACAGCAAGGCATTGCTATAGCAAGGCAATAGCAACAGGGACCCTGCAGGATTGCCACCCCCGCATTCATTCCTGAAGACAGAGGGCCCTACGTTTTGTATTCCAAGATTTTAATTTAAAAGGACTATCTGTTCAGTAATGAGCAGTACCAACTGTGAGCTAGGGTGGCAGAGAGCCAGGTCCCTGAGGCTATTCTGCTGCTTGCAGATCTGAGCACTAGGACGGAGCAGAGCTGCGATGCCACTGGACAAGAACAAGGTGCATCAGAGAGTGTGCAGCTCTGGAGCACCTCCAGGGAGCAATTTCACCTGGAGCTGCAGCACAATGTGCCCACCCTTTGCGGTGTGCAGATTGCTGTGACAAGCAAACAGCTGACGATGCAGTTACACAGCTCTAAGACAAAACCACAGAAGTTGGTTTACAACCACGAGATAGGAGTATTTCCTTCATTCAGAAAGTTGTGTTAACAGACTTCCCAGCTGCACAGCTCAGTAAGGACACCAAAGGGATGCTGAAATAGCTGAACTGTATTCATGATCTGCCACTAATCTGACTTTGATTAACTCTCTTCATCTTGTATTTCTGTTTCTTCAATCCCATAGCAGTAGATGTTTTTCCCATTTAGACTCTCAGAGCAGATACCATCTCTGTTCTGAGAAGATCCTAAAGAGAATTATAAAAGAACCTAAACATTGCAGACATGGACTAGGATTCCTGTAGAACAGCGAACAGGAAAGGCAGGAAGCAATGAAGGGATACTTGGTAGGATTTGATTGGATTACCTCTATTTCTTCCAAAGAAAAAACATTTAACAACTTACAAAACCATTTAAAGCTCAATCATAGACTAGAGGAGGGCAGTATGCAGGACAGGAGAAGCAGACAGGATATGTACCTCTTTGATACTTATCTCACTTCCAGACATAAAGCTTTCCTTTTTTTATTTTTAAGTGTAAACATGAAGTTAAAAGCTAGTAAAAAATTAACAAAAGAATCCTACAAATGGACATTTTATAGGGTCTCAAACAAAAAGGTTGTCACCTTGTGAGGAGCGAAATCTCTCCCTACATTTGGGAGTGCAACAGCTATCATCTTCACTGAAAACCTTCTTCTGCAATCTTCCTTATATTACAGGATGATTTTATGATTAGAAGTATTACAGATGTTTAGAAAGTGTTACGGAACCTTGCAAGTTTATTCATTTATTTCTTCATAACTACAGACTGTGGTACACAGGTATCTCACATAGACACTCAACTGCACCCATCAAGAGCATGGGGAACCCATCCACCAGCCCCACTGCTTGAGGGAAGATTCCCAAAAACTGCCATTGCAACAGGGCCCTGCAAGACTGAACTTCAGAGATGAGGATAACTGCAAGTGGGTGCCTCAGGCTCCCAGTTCACCAGTTTCACCAAGGAGGTACTTGTCAGTGCTGTATCGGTCAGGCTTTCTCTTATTTTTTTCTTCTTTGTTTTCATGTTGTAACTGTTGGGAGCTCCAGTGCCTTGCTCCATCCTGCAGAGGGTTACCATCAATGGTAACACATCAGCTGAGGTGACGGAGAGTCACATCTCTCAGATTAAAATACTTACCAGGGGTTCTTCCACTTTTACCCCTTTCAGCTCTTACTCTCGTTAGCTACACCCACATTTTGTTCTTTGTTGGCCTCTAAATTTCACCTAATATACTGACCCATAATCGTGGTAGATGTTCACCACAATAACTGCTCATCCACTCAGTTAAGGCTCTGAACTGCTTGAGATACGCAGCATGCTACTCCGAGGAAAAATTCAAAGATCAAATCCATAAAAGAAGCAATACATGTGTATACATACATATGTATGCAAATATTTGTCACAAAAATGACAAAGCAGACCTGTTATTTTAGTGTGTGACCTATCAATCTGCAAGAAAGACATAGTTTGAACTATCAGATTTTCTATTCTTTCCCTTCCCCTTCCCTTACCCCTCCCTTTTCCTTTTTTTCCTTTTCCTTTTCCTTTTCATTTTCCTTTCCCTTTCCTTTTCCCTTTGCCTTTCCCTTTTTTCCTTTTCCTTCCCTTCCCCTTTTTTCTCTTCTCTTTTCTCCTGTTCTCTTTTCTTATCCTTTCTTTTCCCAGTATAACACAGGGGAATGTCAGAGCAACTTTGAGTCAAGCCTTTGCATTCAAGAATACAGCAGACACTGTGTTGATGCAGCAGGCAGAATTTCCCATGCAATGGAGCTATGCTGGTGCTGCCTCAGCACCAACTCCAATAAGCACCAGAGGTCCAAGGCCTAAGCAAAGCTGGTTTGGCTAATCCATGAATGAGGAAGAACTTCCCATCTTATCACATAGAGACTTCTCATAAAGGTCTGGAAAATTCAGTATCAGAGTTATTTTTTCCCTATCATATATTTTCTTGAAACCTCTATGTAGCAGCTTACATGCAAGAAAAAAAAGAAGAAAACAAAAGGCAAAATGTTGAAAGATGTTTTCACACAGTGAAAAGCTTCCAGTACAAAAATTTCCTAACTAGATGAAGGAAGAAAATGATGAAAAGTCTCTCATCTTCCTGAAACTTCCCTTGAAATCAGCAGGATTGTAAGGATGCGAAGTGCAACAATCATGAGTACATCAGTTTGTGGTTCTTTTTAGACAGAGCTGTCTTTCTAGGAGTAAAGCTAAGTTTGCAGAACTGTAAGCAGAAAGCAGCTCTTTAACTTGCAGTAGACATGCTGAGTCTGCAGACTGATAGTGATAGGCCAAGGAGGAATGGCTTTAAAACAAAAGAGGAAACATTTAAATTAGATACTAGGAGGAAGTTTTTTACTCAGAGGGCGGTGAGGCGCTGGCACTGCTGCCCAGAGAGCTGTGGTGCCCCATCCCTGGAGGTGATCAAGGCTGGGTTCGATGAGGCCCTGGGCAGCCTGAGCTGGGGGGAGCAACCAGCCCATGGCACAGGGATAGAACTGGATGGGCTTTAAGGTCCCTTCTAACTCAAGCCCTTCTATGATTCTATGATCAGCATCTGATGCTAACAAAAGATGACTCCTCCTGCTGTGTTTTCCAAGAGATTATCAGATGAGAACTATTCCAATCACTTTTTTCCTCATTAGTGGTAGCTAGGCACAGCGCGCAACAGTCCCAGTCTGGGTGTCACTCAAGCTCCTGACTTTGGAGCAATCATTTTGGCATAAGCTCCACATTAATTTTTTTGGTGCCGTATCAGAGGAAATGCAGAAACACAAATTGCCTTCCACCAGCTCTGGTATAACTGAGAGCCCTCCTATTGCATAGGAAAAAATAATCTGTGTTTTGAATTACTGTGTTTTACAGATGTATTATCTTGCATTTGTCAGGGTGACTCCTTTTGTTATTTCCTGCCTCTCCTTTTTCAGTGGTGTTTGCAGTATTCATCCACATCATCTGCTAATTTCATTATCTCAAAGGGGTTCGTTTAAAATATTAAATAAAACCGGATGTAAACTCCTCATTCCTGCAGCATCCCACCAACCCCCTCCCACTCATCTCTGTACCCTACCATTCATCAAGACCTGTTTCTCAGTCTTCTGCAAGTCTTCTGCAAGATTTCACATTGTGTTTGCATGATATGTCATTATCCTGAAAAACTGCTGAATCATTGGTACTTAGTTGCTTAGTCTGTGGATGCCACTGGTTTTCCATTGATTGCTACACTGTGCCTTTGAGGACTGAACCATATTTCTCGGTGTCTTTACAACAATGACAATATTGACCCAATTCTGTGATGACTTAAGCAATGGAGGCATGGCTAGAGACACTTACTTGCTACAAATTCCCTGGATGATACACCAAAATCAATAAATTACAGCAGAACATATTATACTAGTGAGCTGGAAACTTCGTATTTTCTCTAAAATGTTATCACAACAAATTTATATTTTTATTAGTCAACAACTCAATGACTTCATTAGAATACATATTTACATTATAATATACATTACATTATCATATGAATAACCATGGTGATCTTACTGGAAAAAGCTGTGACAACTTACGGTCACTGTTGATAACAGCTTGCAGAGGCTTTTTCGAAGATGCTGACCTCTTTATTTGGAAGATTCCTGATGTTCGCCTCTGCTTAGTCAGGTAATTTCAGTTGAAGGGCCAGTTGCAAGCTACACACGAATTTCATCACAGAGCAGCAACCTTGCTGATGCCACAAGTCGTAGTGTTAGAAAATCAGAAGTTTGTTTTTTAGCTTTTATTAGAATCATATGTGAAACCCCAAGCTTCATGCCTACTGTGGGAGCCCTTTTCTTGCATGAACACTGGGAATTTTGATTGTACTGCACTAGAGATGCCACCAAGTAACAAAGGAAGCAAACCAAAGAGAAAAATATACACCCAACCAGCAGAGAAAGGCTGTACTAATGCCTACAGTTTTATGTGGGCCAAAGAAGGATGCCAGAAAAATAAAAGAGTATTATTCAGGAAATAATCTCCACAGGAGTACAATTAAAATTGTGATAGGCACAGTTCCTAGTAGGTGTTCTTCTCACTCATTTACTGTCCCTCTTATGATGCATAAGATGATAACTACAGTCTGAGGGGCAATGGAGAAGATATTGTGTTGCACGAAGCTGTAAGCACCCCTAGCTCTTTTCCAGGAGACCAGTATTGCTGCCTCACTCTACAGTACACATAGGATTATTTTTTACATTTTGCAAGACATGGATGGAGAGGTGGACTGAGAACTGGCTGACCTCCAATAAGCATTATGTACTCACCTACATTCTTAAGCCACAGTATTTAACTCTAGAGGGAATGTAAAGTCAGCCACTATGTAATTCTTGTGATCTTGACAAGCATTAGTATTGGACTGGAAAAATAAGACAAAAAATGATTATTTTTAAGTAAAAATTTCTGGAGGCCAATGGTAGAACCAATGGTGAAGAGGAAAGCCATACAAGAAACACTGCTGCTTCAATTATGCTTGAAACTTGATCACATTTTGGGAACTCAATGCACGGGCAACGCAAACACCACTGGCAAGGCATCAACAGATGTTATGGCAGTATCACAGCTTTCGGCAGAGTGAATTTTGTAATTCAGTCCTAGAGTGGTAAATCAGCTGATGCACACCCATCTTATCACGTAAGGTGTATGGTTAGCCCTACTACTAATTCATAGACCATATAAGAGTATAGTAGATCTTATTTTTAATTACAGAAGGAAAATTAAAGGAAGTGAGAATTCAAGAACAAAGCACCTAACTGAACATGCTGGAAATATGTTCAGAATGTGGAGTACTGAAATGCTGAGCACAAGGATGTGTTGAGGTCTCCCACATCAAACACTGCTCAAGTCAGAAGGATTCCGGCTGGACACAAAGGGACAGAGCCAATAAAGAAATCCTTAAAGCAAAGGACATGAGGGAATTTTCTAGGAAAGTCAGCTATTTTTCCAAACATTTCTGAGCAGACTTATTAGAAGCTTATGAACCCTTAGGAAAATTACTGAAGAAAAGCATTATTAAGGAAAACATTTCCTTCTCATACATATGGGAAATCTTATGGATCTGCCACTAACCAGCAATTTCAGTTCTTCAGCTGAATAAGGACAGAATACATTAATTATATTCCCCTGACAACTGGAAGCTGTAAAAAGCTGCAGATACATGGGGATCAAGACAAAATTCAAAACAAACTTAACAGTATGGAGATATATTCTGAGAAAATGCAATTAAACTTTGTACAAAGGACTAAATGCAATACTTAAGTAAGAATCATATGTAGATGCTAGACTGGCTGGACAGCAACCCTGCAGGAGGTTCTAGAGGCTGGGGGAGGATTATGAACTGAACACAGATCAGTAACGTCAAGCTGCAGAGGAATATGTAATGAGACATGCAAACATTTTTCCTGTTTACTCAGCTGTTCTAAAAAGAGTAGCTTCATCTGAAATACTGAATACGTGGTGAGCAATACACTTCAAGTAGCATGTGGACAATCTGAACAAGGCAGAGAAAAGCAAGGAAATGGGATGTCAGAAAACAGACACATTAAAGGAAAGCTACAAAAATAAGAGGGGATAGGAGAAGATAGTAAAACTCAAATACAATAAAAAGCTGCTGCAAAAGAGATCATGCACTGACTTCCATGGCTGCTAGAAATGGGATAGAAAATAGTGGAATTTTACAAGCTGTTTATGAAAACTTTGTGCTGCTAAGAAAAATGAAGCATTGTTTAGGGAGACTGTACAATCTCTACTATGAGAATGTTTAGAGAGCTGATCCAATAAACTTGCCAGAACTGGTCTTGGGTCAAAGATGGTCCACGTAATTTCTCAAGGACCCATCTAGTTGAGTTTGTCTACCGCAGGTATTTATCTGTTGCATCTATTATTCCATGACACCAAGAGAAGGCCAACACCCACCTAAAGGATTACATCTTTGAAAGACTAAGAAAAGTCTTAAGTACTAGTTGTGACATATAATAGTCCTGCAGAAATACCATATTACAACTAAGGTTAAAACAACAACTAAAAATATGTTGGCTATGATTCCTGCATCAATCTTCCTCTGGGTAATCTCTCAGAGTAAGATGAACATGCTGCCTGACTATCAGCCATTAGAAAATATAAAAGTGCCAAGCCCCTCAAGAAATACATAGATTATGGAGATTCTAAAGAGATGACCTTAGTATAGGACACTGCTGCCAAGTGTGAGACTGCCAGCATGCCCCAGTACCTCACTATGCAGGATGGGAAGCCTTTACAACCAAAGTGTATTGCAACTAGAATGATTTACTACAGTCAGGGAAATATCTTGTATTTCAGTTTGTACAGACTCTATGAAGCTATTAGTTGCTGGTGTCACAGAAGACAGAGGAAGCACATATTGTATACAAAATTATACTTAAAATTGTATTTAAATTATCTAAAATCTTTCCAAATTTAAAAAATGATGTAACAAGATGATTCCATGCTTCAGTGCCAGGCAAGCTGGACATCTTTGCTGTACAACTCTCTAACTCTTTGTTTATATGTTTCCATTTACATTCATGATTTGGTGCAACAGATGAGAACCTGGGGATCAACAACAGAGGACACAACCTCAAGAAGTTCTAGTCTGTTCATTTTTAATGATTCTAACTGTGTGGCTTTCGGTAAGTTCCCACGGCTAAGAGCAGGCCTGGAGAATATACTTGGGCATTTAACATGACCAAGAAACATGAGAGGGATTTTGCAATACAGTTGTGACCAACAGGCCACAATAAAGACATCAAATTTCAAATGATTCAGTATTAAATGGAGAGCTACAGATGTCTCAAGTTGGATACACATAAAGTCATCAGAGGTCAAAGAAATAAATGGACAAAGATCCAGCCATGAGGATGGCAATTCTCAATAGTGCCATTCATTGCAAAACACTCCTCAGGGTTCAGCAAAGATTGAACTGATAGGTTAAAGATTCACAGTTTTTCTTCCCATAAGAAATACCCTTCTACAGCCCTAACAGAGAAAAGCAGGCGTGACAAGAAACACCAAACTGGACATGTAAACAAAAGCAAAGAGCCAGAGACCTTTGGGCATAAATTCATAGTTTTCTCTAACAATCACACACACACACACACACAAAGAGAGAAGCAAGCACAATCTCCAGTTAATAATAGGTCATAGGAAGTACCTGAGCAGAAAAAAATTCAAGCAACAATAAAGTAGTGGCAGACAGGGACATAAAGTGCTAGCACTCAATTTCGGTCTTGGCAATCACCTGACCTGTTGCAATAGTTGTTACAAATAAGACATGTAAGCAATACCAGAGAGAGTGTAAGAACTCGAGAGCAACAGCAACAATACAAACAGGGAATGTGAATCTGGGCTGTCCACTTGTTGGTGGGCTGCAATGATCCAGACAGAAAAATCCTTGCCCTATGGACAGGCAAGCAGTACTGAATAAGTCATTGGCATAAATAATAGAAGAGTAGGAAATGCTGTAAGGAAACACATAGAAGCTGCACAGAATATGAAGAGAGATATTCAGGTTTGGAGAAAGCATCTCTGTAAGGACATCTACTACGAAAGCAAGAAAAAAGGCAAGGAAACAAAGCCCTTGTTTCAGAAATATTAAAACCAAAGTCCGTCTAGTCTCTGGCTACATTAACACTCAATATGGACACAGAGGAGACCAAGATAACAACTTGGCAACGACTGAGACCTAAGTCTTGGGTAAAGAAAATTAGGTTCATAAAATTAAATATAAGTAGTATTTCATGTTCCATTTCACATGTAGAATTGCATCTTTCAGTACTAATATTTAATCATGTTAATATTTTCCCTAGGACAGCTCAAAAAAGTCACAGCTTGTTATACCAAGTACGGTCAACTAGAGTGTTCCTATCTCCTTCCCCACCAGATTATCACTGAACTGTTCATTATGAAAAACTGCTTTTAAAAATGCCTTAACGTTTGTTCTGTCGGTGAACATTCTGCAGAGATGCCATATAAGGACTAAGGGAAACAAACCAAGCCAGGAATTAAAGTACAAGTACAGTATGTTCGTTTTAAAACTTCTAACCACACTTCTATACAGACATCATTTGCAGGACTCATTCTTCTAAGAATTAGGAAACAAGATATAGCTGATCTGAATAAATAACATTAAAGGAGAAGCTCCCCTTAAGCTCAGAGAGTTGTTACAGCATTTTTCCTCATCCACCTCTCCCTCCAGCTTTGCTCCTTATTAAGCCATACTGCCTCAGTAAACAACTTCTAACAAGATAAATGCTAAACTGCTAGTACTCATCCTAAAACCATGGACATACTTTCACAAACGTTTACAAATCTTATTCATCATTTTATTTAAAAAAAATTGATAATATTTTACCTTTTAGTACTTATATTTATATATATTCAGTTATATTATATATATTCAGATATATTAAATTATATATCTGAAAAAAAGAGATTTAAAATAGCCTTAAGTGAAACCATGTTGTTTAATTGCTGAGGGAAACACTGCACAGGAAGGCCTTTAGCAGCTCTAACAACAGCTGCTCTTCATCTGGCACTACTTTTCCTCCTCCATTTAATGCTTACCCAGGTATTAAGCCCATAATTCTGCATATCACATCTGTAGCTGTAAACTAAGCATTTATTTGCTATTCTAGATAAAGATGAACTGAAACATTTTTTACAAGGGACAAGGACAAATTGTGGATTATTTAATGTGGTTCCACTATTATCAAAACACTACACCAAGTGAAAGCAGTGAAAATATTTCCTTTTGGGAATGTTACACCAATGCTCATGATTCTCTTCGAGGTCAAGCTTACTTTTCTCTAATGCATAAAAATAATACAAGAAAAAGATAAGCTCGAAAATCATACAATGAAATCATGGTGCAGAACAATGCTTTTTTAAAAAATATCTAGGCTCTGCTGATGATATCAGGACCACGTGCTCTGAGTTAGGAAGGTGATGAAGTGCTTGCTAAATATAGCCTTAGGTTGCGCTTTCACAATCTATTCATAATCAAGAAAGCTTGATTCTGTATGATGTCTACTGCTCTGTGTCTTAGTAGAAATGCAGAGTACTTGTTATTTTCCATACTACTGTAATCACAATACTTACTGTATTATATATTACTGCATAAACATCTAAAACTAACCCAGGTTTTCTAAAGCACATTAGTTTTAAATCTGTCCTTCACATTCAGCAATTCTATGTTAATGCTGAACACACACTTAAAAAACCCCTAGACTTTATAAAGAATAGCATCAGTTTTCAGAGAGTGTGGGCTAAGGTATACATAATCCAGGCATACAACAATATCTACCTCTCTATCTGCATACATTAATATATAAAAAGCTCGCCATAAAAACAGAGCTCAGCTCTATCCTGTACTAAGCAGTACAAACTAATAGAGATAGGAGAGCCTGAAAACAATCAGCTAAGCAACAAATTTACAATGTTTTTATTGAAGCATAACATATGGTTGTCTATTCCTATTTCACACTTTTGAAAAATGAAAGCCATACAAAGCACTAGTGTGGGACACTACACATACCTAACAGGGATGCAATTTATGTAAGAATAAACGCTAGAAATATTTTCTAGTGGATTATTTCACATTAATAAATGTGAAAAATGAGAAATAAAAATGTAAGTTTGGTTTATTTGTGGTAACGTTAGACTTTACTAGTAAAAATAAAAAGTACATTCTATTTATATATTTAAAATCATTGAACACTGTTGTGACACAGCATTAGTAAAGTTTCAATAGAAAAAAGCACTTTGCAAAATAAGGAAGTCACTACAGTTCTATTAAAAATTATAAAGAGGAATATTTTTTACTTAAATCAAAACATTAAATAAGAAATTGGGAAGAGTTTTCCTTTGCACCATACACTACTTTATTACAGAATTCAGATGTGATATGACAATCCATTATAATACAATTCCTTTCCCACTGCAGCAAGACTTATGAAGTAATTTATGCTTTCAAATTTTGATCCACTACACAAAACAAAGAAATAAAGGCTACAATTTATTTCAAATGCTTCTTCATCATTCTTTACACCAAATTGCTCAAATTTTACGTTTTTTCCATTCTGGCTTGTCTGTTTCATCATCTTCTGGTTCCACTTCTGCAAAAACTGTTTTTGGCTGTGTTCTAGAAAATATTAAGAAGAATATCATTAGAAGAAAATATTAAGTTAGACTACAATTATTTATCAGAAACTGTATTACACATATATTAGACACAAATTACATCCTTTAAAAATAAAACATTCTAGAGTTGGCTGGTTTTCATTCTTAAAAAAAAAAAAAAGAAAAAAGAAACCCATCATCTGACTTTTTAAGACGAGCTGAAGGCACAGCTCTTGGGCAAAGTATGGAGAGCAAGGTAATAAGCACGTATCTTCTGCAAGTATATCCTCATCAGCTCATAATCATTGTCTGCGTGTTCCGTAAGTAAAATTATGATAGATAAGAAGAAAAGTCAATTTACTATAATCTAGAAAAACGAAGCTCCAGGTCTGATGCCATCATTCAGAAAAAGAAACCTCCATTTTGATACAGGAGCCAGTGAGCAAAAACAGAACAGCATGGTTTCTGGCTTAGTTTGTGCACGAAAAAAACAGCTTCTCCTCTAGAGATTTTTTCCAGCACTACTGTAACATAATAAAACTAATGATCTTCATATGAGAACACAGTATGTAGACACTGTAGTATCCTACAGTCAAGCCTGATGGTATCTATTCCTCCAATGTTTACCTTTATTTTAAATAACACTTACACGTTGTAAAAATACTTATTAATTGCTTTTAAAATGAACACAGTATCAAGCAGCATCTCAAAAAACTGTTTGGACATTCAGTTCCTGTGTATTACACTTTAATTACTGCATGGCACCCACTACCAACCTAATTCTTAGCACAATTCATGTCTAAAACTAACAGATTTTTGAAGTTGGCTGTGCTCAACTTCTCATTACATCAATTACATGACAAAATACGCAACACATCCAAGGCAGTCATCAGCTCACTAGTGTATTAACTGATGTTTTCACAGCAGTTTGAGGATATGAAGCACTATTGTTACAACAATTGTTATTTGGCACACTCAACAAAATGCATGAGGTGCACCGTAACTGTGTCTGCCTTACCGACACAACAGGAGTAATTCAACTGACTTTGAAGAGTAACAGCAAGACACTGGCCAGTAAAGAACAAGATTCTTCAGTTGTTAAATATATAGCATAAGATAGGTACTAGACAAAGATGATTTTCTGTATACATGAAATCCTTCTGTTGGCCAGTCTCCTTCTCTGTCTTCCAAAGGATGCTACACTACACTTGATCTTAGCAAAAGGCGAAGGATGTGCCAGAGATGGTCCTATAGAGGAACTCTCAATTAATACATAGTCCCCTAGTGCAGGCTGCATGTCTCATTACACATTAGCAGAATTTGAATGCTTATGAAAACCTAAACTAGATGAGTCATTCTGTTCTCCGTGGAAAACAGAAATGTAAGTAAACTCTCATCAGAAAATAGTTACATAAATTGTTCTTAACCAATCACTGAAAGAGGATTTTTTTTTAGTCACCATTGATTCCAAAACAGCCAATGGGGATGAAGGCTTCATTGGCACAAGTAATGGATTCCATTGTCTGCTTAAGAAACAGGATATATGGAATCTTCTGTCTCTCCCACTTTTCCAAAACCTGCTGATGACAGCTTATTTAGCACATTTTAGAAGCGTACCTTCCTTTTATCACAACAATCAAAAGAAAGGTACCCAAACTTAGGTAACTAAAGGTACCAGAACTGAGATGTCTGTTAGTAAGACACAATTAATCAAATGCAAATCAATCATTTCTGACCATGAAATTTCAACACTCACAATTTTTATCATAAACTTCTACTCAAGATGAATTACACAACTTGTGAAATGAACATCAGAAGCTATGCAATTTCTGTGATGGAAGAGGCCCTGTGAATAGTTACAGATGTCAGGAAACATCAGTAAGGTACTCGGAATCCAATAAAAATGTGGCCAAGCTGGGAGACTGTAGCATAATCCAGCGGTAACTGTCTCAAGAAAATATATATGGAGGAAATCAAGTCTGCTTGTTATCTCATTTTCAAAAATTAGCATGAAATGGCTGTAGCCTCAGCTCAGCTGTAATGGAAGCCATTCAACCTCCACAAGTTTTACAGCAGCAACTGGGATACTTATAACACCTGACTGACTTAAAGGTGTAAGCACAGAAAACACTCTTTCTTACACAATTATCAATACTGACTATTTAATTTAAACACACATTGTTTTGATTACTAATTGTAGTGGAGATTGCCACTGTATAGGAGCTTGCTGCATGATTAGTATTTATATGAAAATTACCAAAACAGGTATACTACTTCAAAATGTTTGCATTGCTGAGAACTAGATAATATTTTGGAAAGCTGTGCTCTTTTTCTCCATCAACTCTCTTATCAATTTCATTTGTCTTTGTCCCTGAGAACTACAAAATCAAACACAGCCTAGGTTGGAAAGGACCTCAAAACATAAGGTTCAACATTTTCTGGGAAAAGCAAGCCTAGATGAGATTATTTAGCAGCCAGTCCTATCACATTTTGAAAACCTCCTTTGATGGGGATTCTACCATGTCTCTTCTTCATCTTCAGGAAGTCATAGTCACCAGAATAGAGTCCTGATGACTCAGAAGGGCAAGCTATTCATTTTCGTAACAGGCAAAAGGAAGTTCTGGGTAAACCACAGGTCAGTCTACTTAACTTTTCACCCTGAGAAAGCTATGAAACAAATCCTCATGGAAGACGTTTCTAGGTGCAAGAAGACAATAAGGTGATAAGGAGCAACCAGCACAGATTTAGCAAAGCACACTGTCCCTGACTATCTTAACAGAGATAGTCATAAGAGATTCCATAAAATTCCTCTTTATTCAGCATTTGTGAAATGACATCTGAATTCGCATAGCTACTTATGGGCTCCATAGTATAAGAGACGGGGTGGCCATCAGACTGGTTACAATGGAAATATACTATCAAGACAGTTAGGGGATTGGAGTATACTGTACATGAGAAGAATCTGAGCAAAGTGTGTCTTCAGCACAGAAGGCTAAAAAGGTATTCCACTGCTACCTACAACTACATTGCAACATCATGAGAGGCTACAGAGAAGATGGAGTTAGAATCTTCTTTAAAGCTGCAGCTATAAGACAAGGGACAACAGAACATGTGGAACATAGAAAATATTAGTTAGATAGAAGTAATTTTATTTTCTTTTACTATGAGGGTGGTCAAACTCTAGAACAAACTGCCCAGAAAGGTTGCTGAACCTCTCTCCATGAGGATATTCAATCTCAACTGCAATTGTTCTTGAGAAACCTGATATAATTGGACCTGAATAACCTAATCTAAGAGAAAGCTTTAAGTAGGAGGCCGGTCTATATGATCTCCAGAGGTCCCTTCCTACCTACATTATTCTATGACAATGGAATTCCAAGACTGTCAGAAGAAACTAGTATCTCATACACCAATAAAGGCATTCCTATTGTCAGTTACATCAAAGGGCTGTAATCAAAAAGAGGAAAACAAAGACCATTCTTAGTAGATTTGTTCCTAGACTCCTAGACTCCTCTTTACTTCACTTTTTTGCAATGTGTTCAACTATGCAGAAAGTTAAAAAAAAAAATAATAATAATAATCCAGGGTTCACAGAGACCTTTCTAGAGTCACTACAATCCCTCAGGTTATGTGTTGTCTTACTTGCTTTTTACAGATGCTGTAAAAGTAGCTCATTGACATCTCTGATTCACAAAGTTGCAGTTTAAAAAAATACTGCTATAGCTAAACCAGCTGGAAAAGACAATTACATACAACAGCATGTGACTTCTGTCACAGTAACTTTTACAATTAGAGTTTATTTTGCACTGAAACAAATTTAAAGACTTTCAAGTGTACGTGGAAAACAGAATCATGTCAAACAGGCTACTTTCAGACAGGCAAGAACCTTCAAGCATCAGGCACCTTTGTATTCCTTACCTCAAGAAGTAGTTAGACTCTTTTCAGTGACTTCTCTCTTTTGGAGGTTAACAACCTCCAAAAAAGATTTAGCTTAAACATACCAACATGTCAGCAAAATCACTGTTCTAAAACATTCTGTTCAGTCCTGCTTTTGCAGTTAAGGATACTACAAGACCCACAATATGACTAACACTTCACATACTCATAATACTACTTAGAAAAAACAGTAAATACAGTGCAGCTAGATTGTTCCCTTTTGCCTATGGCAAACAGCAATGACAAAGACAGCCAAATAGAGCAACAACTCTGTAATGTAAGATGGTTTCTAAGAACTGTGGTCTATGTTTACGCAGAGGCAAATTTCACCCTGATCTTCCCTACAGTACAGAAGAAAGATACATCTGGGCCTGATTAGCCCCTCAGCTACAATGCTTAGTAATTCATACTGATCCTTCAGAGGGACATCTGAAGTCCTTACAGTATCTCTGTACAGCTGTGTTAAAACAAACAGCTCACAAAGAATGTAATTTTCAAACATTTACAACTGATGCCTCAAGTTCTTTTCCTGTAGTTCCTTAGTTGAAATCTTCAATCTGTTTTTCCTTTCCTTTCACTCCAATGGAAAAACTCATGCCAAGGTCTCAACAAGCTTTTTCCCAAAAAATCTCAGGGTTTTTTAAAATTTTCTTTTGTTTTTTGTTTTACTTTTTTTTTTTTTTTTAATTGTTCCATCCAGACTTTTCCTGCTGTTGTTCTCATCTCTTTTGACACTTAATTCACATTGGCCTTCTGTGATATGTCATCTTCTAATTTCATTTGTACTTACTATTATTCTTTAGCATTATCCTCTCAGCAGCATGTGTTATTTTCACTCACCCTTTTGCCATTCACGTATTTTCTCTCCTTTTCTGGCACAAATTATGAGACAAACAGAAAAGCCATGCTAATAATAAGAAGCTTGAAAATAAATTCAATTGATAAATAAAGCAAATATTTGGCTTCAAGAACAGATTAGGCACCTTTAAAAAGAAGGATTTTTTTTTTCATACAATGTATACACTAACAGCAAAAGTTATGCCATAGGTATTAAACAAACTTTCTAAAGTGAAAACACAAAGAAATTAACTGGCTTAAAATGTTATCTGGCTCAGAATGACCTAATCATTTACAATTCTGACCAGACGAACTCTTAACTTAGGCATCACAATCAGGCAGCTATAAAAACTTATCAGTAAGAAAATGAATGTTTCTTAGTCTTCTTTGACTAACATTACTTTGTAGCAAGCTCTAAAGAAAACAAATATCTATTCCTTAGACATCTTCCTAAGAAGGAAAATTGAAGACTGTAGGCAAATAACCATCTATGAGACAGCAAAAACAAAGGACTTATCAAACAAGAGTTATCTGAGATGAATATTTTTACACCACACTTAAATTAAAGTTAACACAGAAATGTGGAAAAACTGATAGCAAAGAAATAAATTAGTGAAAAGAATAAACACCACTGAAAAAATGAAACACATCGATGTGTTTCCAAGGTCTCCAGGCCGCACGTCATTTTAAATACACATCAGAATATCACCTTTCGTAACTCTCAAATGTATCCTATCCTATAAGAGAAGCACTAGTCCTAACTAAAGGAGAGAGTTTCTCTAAGTTTGTGTACTGCTTACTATTATGAGCCCTGATTTTAAAAAAGTCTCTAGGGAAAAACAATATTTTGTGATAATTTACATCAATTACTGGTACTTTAATAAAATACATATCTGTTAAGAAGGTCTGTAAAATGCTTTATACCAGGTAAATCTGCACTACCTATAAAGTCACATATTGGATGCAATATAATGCAGCCCTCTGTATTATGCATGCATGCAGGTAAGCAGCTAATGAATCTATGACTGCCAATGGTCTGCAGCTGCTAACATAGAGCTCCATTTCTGAAAGTTAAGGACATAAAACAATTGTAAAGCTTTTGCATTTCATTGTCATAACTGTATATAAATAATAATAAATAGTAATAACAAAGAGTAATAAGAATGAAGGTTTAAAAAGCTCATTGCATGGAGTATATCTTGAAGTCAAGATTCTGAAGCAAGGATAGCAGCAATTTCCTTGGCATGAGATTTATCAACTGACAAAACTGTCAAGGCAGCATGCTGCTGGCTGCAGCCCAACTCCCCCACATACGTATCACCTTCTGGTGTGTAAGTTAATAGCAGTCTGGACTTGCATCCTCCCTACTTCTCAGCCAGCTCTCTTCTTCCCCTGCAGCTACATCTTTTAACAAGAAACCATAATGAGATCCACCCACCTGACACAGTAAGCCTCCTGTAATACAGCTATGTTTTAAAACTTTCATGCTTGCTACATTGCAGGTGTTGGAGGTGAAACTCAATCTACAGTCAATGAAGTTGGTTAGCCAAAAATACAAAGAGGTATCTACCTGATCAAATAAATGACTGTGTTTACTGCTGAGAACAAATAGATGCACATTCTAAATAAAAACAGGTACCCACACATTTAAAGTAAACTTCATCCTTAGGAAACATGTACCATCAAGCAATTAAAAATCAACAGTTGGCATTACAACTGTTACAGAATTGGCCTGTCAAACGTTTCTTTCTTTGACTTCATACAAGGATGGTATTATAGAATGCACTGATTTGATGTACTTCAGAACAACACCATACTTATTAATTATTTAGTCAAAGTCAGAGTGAGTACTTATGTTCTCAAAAAGTATTTTTGCAAAAAGTATTAAGGGTCAAGTTAGGAAATAATTGTCTCTGCTAGAAAGAGCTATGCTTCTTGTTACATTCCAAGTTTTTGGAAATGTAATTTTCATTAAGGAGCTACAGAAGTAGTAAGAAAAGTACAGTAAGTAAAGTACAAATGAAAATACTTCCTAGGAGATAAAATAATGGGCTGCTACTAAAAAAAATCCAATCTGTCACCAGCTCTGCCTGTTTTGTGAAGCCTATTTCATCTTCTCACAACTTTTCCCTATTAATTTTGAAGATACTACTAATACTAGGCAGATTATTTTGTGCAAAAAAAAAGAAAAAACCAAAAACAAACAACAGCAGTGACAATAACAAAACGTTAAAATATTTGTAATTGGCATTTTCTGCTCCTTAGTATCAAATACATTTATTTACTGAGTATTTTTATACTTCCAAAATTTTATTTTTTAATGGTTTGAATTGTACTAATTCTTAGAAAATAAATAAATACATCATAGAAATCACTAAGGAAGAATATTGCAGTTTTCAGTGTAAAGAGGACAAGGATCACCCTCACATATGCAGTTTAAATTGAGTGCAATTCTCAGTGCGATTTTTAATACTTCTGTACCTCTAAGACCAAATTAATCCAAGCAGTAGGCAGGTCCCAATGCATGAAAAATCCAAGTAATCAATAACATCTAAGAAACTGTTTAAACTACACTGTCATACCACCAAGCAAATATTTCTGAAGGTTTAATCTTAGACTCTGTCAGGGCCAGGGGGAAACCATTATGCTGGACTCTGTCAGTGGGACAGTAACTTACCAAAAGGCATATTATCTTTTAAAATCAGTTTCTGATGTTTACTTCTAGAAGACTAGTGAATTCAGAAAGCTTTAAGATTATTTCCTAGCACTGACAGGCAAATTTTAAAAATGGAAATACCAAATTCTATTAGTTTAAACTCATGAAAGCTCTTATTTACATGTAAGAGCATGATATAGTCTTGGTTTACCTATTAATGACAATAAGTCAGAAAAGGCAAAGTATACTGTTAAAAATGTGTCTTCTATTTTTACCGAAGTCCCACTGGCCTCCAGAAATATTACTTGTACTTTTAATTGCTTCCTTACTTAGCATATGCTGGAGCAACCCAGTATGGATTCTCCTCTGCTTCCTTTGCATGACGTAAAATAGCCTCCCGAGGATTGCTATCATCTGTCTTATCCAGTGCAATATTCTTGACTATGTATGATGACAAGGTACCTCCATGAGTTCCAACACGGCCACCTCGACCTATAGAAATAAAAAAAGAGAAATTAATATTTTATAGAAAAACATTCAAGAAGTAGATAAACATATAATGTCTGCAACAGTGATCTGATATGAAGAAGCCAGGTAAGATGACAGAAGGAGCTTAATTTAGGACTTGTTCACTTAAATGTTTTACTGATTACACAAAGTAAGTAACTGTGGTTATTAATTTATTTTAGGTAAGTACTCCAATCAAAGAGCAATATCTTACAGTACTGGACACCCATACAGTAGTCTTACTTATTGTAACACCTAAACGTTTCTTGAACACCTCCAGAGATGGCAACTCCATTACCTCCCTGGGGAGCCTGTTCCAGTGCCTGACCACTCTTTTAGATAAGATGTTTTTCCTAACATCCAACCTGAATCTCCTCTGCTGCAATTTGACACCATTCCCTCTATTTGAATTGCTAGTTACGCAGAAGAAGCCGACACCCACTTCACCACATCATCTCAGGTAGCTGTAGAGAGGGATAAGGTCTCCCCTGAGCCTCCTCCAGATTAAATAATTCCAGTTTCCTCAGCTGCTCCTCACAAGACTTGCACTCCAGACCTCCTATCAGCTTCACCGCCCTTCTCTGAACATGCTCCAGAGCCTCTATGCCTTTTTTGAGGAGCCTCTGAACTGAGCACATTTGTCAAGGTGTAGCTGAGTACAGAGGGATGATCACTTCTCTGTTCCTGCTAGCAACACTATTTCTGATATAAGCCAAGATGCCATTGGTCATCTTAGTCACCTGGGCATGCTGCTGGCTCACGTTCAGCTGAACAACAATCAATACTCCCAGGTCCATTTCCTCTACACAGTCTTCTCAAGCCTGTAGCTCTGTCTGGGGTTATTGCAGCTGAAGTGGAGGTTCCAGCACTTAGTCTTGTTGAACCTCATCCCATTGGCCTCAGTCCAGCCATCCAATCTGTCCAGATCCCTCTGTAGGACCTCACTACCCCTAGGTTGATCGACACTTCCTGTTAACTTGGCGTTACCTGCAAAATTACTGAGGGTGCACTCAATGCCCTCATCCAAGTCATCAATAAAGATATTAAAGAGGACCACCGACCCCTGGGGAACACCATTTATGACCGTCTCCAGCTGGATGTAGCTCCATTCACCACCACTCTCCGGGCCCTGCCTTCCAGCCAGCTCCTTATCCAGCCAAGAGAGCCACGGGCTGCCAGCTTCTGGAGAATACTGTGGGAGGCAGTGTCAAAGGCCTTGCTGAAGTCTAGGTAGACTACATCAGCAGCCTTTCCCTCATCCACCAGGCGGGTCGCTTGATAACAGAAGCAGATCAGATTGGTTAAGTAGGACCTACCTTTCACGAACCAATAGTGGCTAGGCCTGATCCCCAAGTTGTTTTGCAAATGCTATGTGATCTCACTCAAGAAACTCAGAACTCAAACAAGACAGCTCTTTGGCATAGAACAGTGTGAAGTGATTATGTGTAGATTACCTGGTCCTGCTACTGGAGGTTCTGGTTTGTGAGATTTCAATGGGTCCAACCTATCCTTCTCCAGCTGCTTCCTGGTGCTTCGCTGTCGTGGTTCACGGAACATTGGAAGTGCATGAGCTGAAAAGTCAAAGTTTAAAGAACGAAAAATCTTAGAAATTCCATTATTTTTTTATCATCTTAATAAGATGGTACAGACTATGATTTGCCCGTACAACATGAAAGGTGGCAGAAGCAGTCTCCCAAGCAATGAGTTGCATTCTGGAGGGCTTTTTCACTCTAAATTTTGAATTTTTCAAACAGGGAAGTAGCCAAATTTCCAGGGTGCCTTCAGGCACCAGTATTTCATGTGAAATACTGATTGCATCATTTATGTATACACGATTTATTCCTCTGACATTCAGTTCACACCATTAGCATTGTGATCATTTGGTTGCCTTTTTTTCTAAACTTTCAATTTTTCTACCATGTCCAGTAATCCAGCAGCATGAAAACTCTAGATGAACTTTTGGATCTGAGAAAGAAAAGGAATCCCCTCAATGAACCATGATGTTTCTGCATACAAAATCATGCTCATTTTTTTCTTAAATTACAGCACTAATCAAGGTTGGAAGAATACCTGAGAGTTTGGATGAATTATCATGATTTCAAACATTCTCTTTCTTCAGAAAATTGCAACATCTTCAATTCCTGTACTTTACGTGTATGCTATTTCAGTCTGCTCAGAAAAACTACACTCGGTAGCAGAAGAGGAATACCATGTCAAGGGACATAGTTTTCTCATGGTGAGGCTTAGCTTTCACACTCCATTGTGCGTATAGCTGGTGTTTCCCAAAATGCGGGAAATTGTGTTGGGGTCAAAAGACTCAAAGAAGACAAAAACCAACCAAACAAAATCTTAAATGGAGGGAAATTAGCTCTATAATAATACAAAAAGGAAAGCAGCATCCAGAGACCTATCAGATTGTTAGCTCCCTCTTTTCCAGTTTACTTCTGGAAGACTGCTAAATTTATTCGACAATGAAAAGTCAGTCATATGAAACAGGAGTAGAACTTTGGGAATAATCTTCAGGGGTCTTTTTTACAGGTTTCATGATGGTTAACAGCAAATTGTTTCTGGCATTTCAAAGCAGTGTATTTGATTGGTTTGCATTGAGCATCTGAGGAGTCAAGTCTGTCCAAGGGAAACTCAAGCTGCATATTCCCACATTTTAAAAGTAATACACAATTCTCCAAAAACGTTCTTGCTTTTTAAACAGGTAGTACTGGCAATTCGGAGATTAAGAAGCAGCTACAATTAAAAATAAACAAACAACAAAACACGAGGAGGAAAATGCAGTTAGTTCACTTTGGAAGGGATTTCTGAGATGGCAAGTTCTTCCCAGTTCCACCTGTAAGCTCAGAAGAAACACATATAACCTCTGAAAAGCTTCACTAATATACAACAAATATAATAATACACAAAAAGGAAATTTGTACAACCAGTTCACTAACTGGTCACAAGTATTTTTACTACTTTGTTTTATATGGAAATATCCTTACATAATTTCAAAATGATGTGGAAGATTCACAAGTGCTATTGAATTTTAAGCAGAATTTAATGGAAAATGTATCACTCTACACAATATAAACTTTAACAACAGCACACACACAATTTTTAGAGAAAAGACAGTGTTAATATAATCAAGGCTGGACTAAGGATCAAATGAGAATGGCACTCAGAGGAGACCTACAATCTTGATGAGATGTAACTCCACCCACGGCAGCCCAAGAACTGGAGCTGCACATCTGCAGCAGTGAAGTAAGTAGGAGACAGCTATGGCTGGAAAGTACCTGAAATGGGAATCGAGAACCTAAATGCCTTTGATATGGGCCTGGTCACCAAGACTCCCCATACCTTCTCCTTCTAAATATTGTTTATTTTGCTGCCAGCTGTTCAGTAACAGTGGTTTTCTATGAGCAAGATTACCAGTAAGTAGAGCTGGATCCAAACACCATGGGAATAGAAGAAGAAAATAAGTAGTACAGCAGAGTCATGGGACTGCTGTCACTCCAGTTGAGGAAATACTGCATAGGGTGGTGCTAACAGGGAGGGCCAAAACCGCTCAGACTCCTAATCCCATAGTAAAATTTGCCCTTGGGAAAAAGTAGGTCATTAAAATTTTCACAGTAACAATAACAATTTCTAAGGCCATCAGCGAGACATATTACAGAAGTGTAACCCCTTAAGCTGGAAAGACATTTTAACTATTTAAAACCCATATGCTACTAGGCAAGTTCCAAATTTTGAAAGATCAGTAGGAATTTGCTTAAGAGCAATCCCTCACATCTATGATTTTGCCTCTGGTACTTGCTCATGTTACTTGTTCATGTTACCTAGTGGCAACTCACCAATTTACTTATGTAAAACTGAAGATTCAAGAAAGGATGAAAATAGTCTTGGATCTTAAGTCCCTTAAGTCCTTTTTTTTTTTTTTTTTTTTTTAATTACAAAACAAAACAAAACAAAATCCTTAAAAAAGGTCACTCCAACTTTTTAAGGTAGTTGTCTTTTCAAATGCACTATAATGTAGAATACAACCACCATCTTTACAGGTCATTCCAGATACGTACCATTCCAGATTTGCAGGGCTATAAAAATTTGTATAAAGCACCCAAAGATTAAGGAATGACTGTAGGTTTTTAATAAGGAAAAACACAAAACTAAATCCTAAATCATCTGCAAGTAAAATGATAACTGAGAAGGAGTTAAGGAGGCTTAGATAAAAACATGTATAAATTCCTTACGTGTTATAATGTAATCCTGTGTAAGAGTCTCAGCTTGTCTCTCCTTCCTTTTTGTTTTGACCACACATAATTTTGCTCCCCTGGAAGAAAACATAGAGCAACACAGTTAATATGTTAGTATCAAACAGAAACCATTTTTTATTCAAGCACAACATATTCACTTATTCAACATAATATTATGTTGAATATTATTCACTATTCAACATATTCTTACAACATATTCTCCACTAAATCATATGGCACTTTGAATATTATGACTGTGTATATCTTGGTATGTCCATGAGGATGTGAAGGGGGATAAAAAGATGTAGTTTCTTTTTCCGATCAGTTTACATGACATGTGGAAGTAAGGACAGAAGTCTCCTATCGCACATCACCTGTCTACACTACTTACAGAATGCACACAGAAAGTGCCCCTTTCCAAACACAGACAATAATTTGTTCCTTGTTCCTTTCCTAAGTAGCACAGGTAGTAGTTATCTTATTAGAGGTGTTTGTAACACTATAGTGGGAATACCTGCACAAATCTGATTGCAACAGGACTAATTTAAACTGGTGGTACTTTTCTTATTACTGTTATCTACCAGGAATCAAAAGGGTACAAAACTGAGCTAATATTTTTGTAGCGTGTGTATAAGAGACTTGGGGCTACATCTGGGACAAACATTGTCTGTAGAGAGGTCCAAACAATGATTACATAATTTCCTTCTCTCCTCTAAATTGATAAGAAACAGAAAAATAACACTTCTTTCTGCCAATCTTATATACAAGAATTTAACTTCATACTCAAGAGTCCAGGTCATTGTAAGTATCTTAGAATTCTGAACTGCAACAGAGAATGCTTCTGCATGCTAGTGAAAAAAAGATGAGGGCATATAAGAGAACTAAACTCTTTACTGTAATAACAGTCATACCACTCAGAATATATGAAACACACATTTTTCCCCTGCTGATAAGGAAGGAAGTTCTCCAGCCAACCCAGATGGTAAAAGCAAGGTAATTGCTGAAGTATTTATAGACTAGTTAAATCCTCTTCTATTCATTCTAGACTGACAAATCACCTTCTGATTAATCACTACCACCTTTCATTAGATGCAGGCAAAATCCACATGTGACAGGAGGGGGTGGTGGAGATGAGGTTTCAAATTAGGCCTTCCACCACTACTTCACATACTCTGAAGTTTAGGCTAATACTTCTTTTTATTGCAAAAATGAAATGAAATATGACATCAGAAGGACTAATCACAGTAAGCAGACTTTCAATAACACCATATGAGCAGCTTTCAACTGTTCAACTTGAGGTAATGGTCCAGGGGCGTTTTAGGTTGGATAGCCGGAAAAATTTTTCTTCTGAAAGAATGATACTGCTTTGGAACTGGTTGCCCAGGGACGTGGTGGAGTCATCATCTCTGGAGGTGTTCAAGAAACTTGGAGATGCGACACTTAGAGATGTGGTCTAATCAACATGGTGGTGATGAGCTGGTGGCTAGACCTGATGGTCTTACAGGTCTTTTCTAATCTAGATGGTCCTATGATTTTGTAAAATGAAAGGCTGGTTATTCTTACAGCAGATTTCACACCATTTCAAAACACATGTGTTTGTAAATTCAGGTAGAACTGTCACCATACAGCATCACTAAGATTCTGGAGGAAAATGAACAGCTATTGAAAAGCAAGTTTTTGCTCTTTTTTCTTCTTTACTGTGACTAAGTAAGTGAAATTCTGCAAAACAAACACTATTAAATATTTTTTTCTCATCTCCTAATATAATCACAGAATCAGCTAAATCCAAGGGAATAAGGAGTTCTCAACTGTTAATTACTATTACATACCTCTGGCTTTTAACAGGATCATAGTATACTTTAGCCAGTCCGTTGCCTGTACCAACCATAATCTGGTTCAGCTTTGGATGCCAAAGGCAACGCACAACACTCTGAAATAAAGCAATTAATATGTTAATTGCCAGTCATTCACTTAGATTTTAGCACTGATACTCATATGGTCAAACAGCTGATCCTATATTGTAGTAAAAACAAATTTGAATACATGAATGAATAGAAGCTCTTCTCCAGAACTGAACACATTGTAAAAGGAGACAACATATAGATGTAGGCTGGAAGGAAGTACAAATGAGTGGCAATGAGAAATGGCAAATGAGTGGTTTCCACAGTCTTACTGCTCCACAATCTTTGTGGGCATAATGGAAATACGAAATTGAAGGGGGATCTGAGAGAGAACAATGAAGTGCTTCAGATATAGCAGTGTAGGCTGTCATCACACTTCCACCCTCTTCCTTTATGTGTTTTTCCCCTCTTCTCACACTAAAGCTTTCTCATACAATGTTGACCTCTCACTCACTGACCACAGACTGCAGAGTGGCTGATTTTCACTTTTGATTCTTTTTTCTTCTAGAACTCCCAGAAAAACTTGGTATTTGAAGCCGATGTATCACAGCTCTGTCATCTTTCTAATCTGAATAGAAACTGATTTTCAGATATTAAAAATACTGTTGCTTTATAAATACAGCACGGTTCTCCATGTGACTGATCACTATATTCAATCACCACTGTCTTAAGTGGTCACAATTCACAACAGATCTTAAAAGTAACAAAAAATGCATGTGCATCTAGTTGAAAGGGAAAAAAAAAACAACACAATAATTATTTTCAAGAGACAGTAAGAGCTGAAAGAGATACTGTCCAAGACTGATGCCTTCATAGTATTTTTTCATCCATGTAATAAATGCATCCAAAACTAGCAGTATGCATCATCATGTTCAGTGCAAGGGAGTTGGATTAGATGACCTTTAAAGGTCCCTTTCCAATTCTAAGGATTCTATGATCCTGTGATTCACAGTATTTCACTTAATAATGCTGATTTTTCTATTCGTTTTTCTCATAAACTTTCCATTTCATCTTTTATAAATTAAAAACAAAATAAAGACTACACAAAATATAGTTCAATAATCAACAGTCTGCATCCATTTATCATTAAAATACCTGCACTTTTTTTATTTTACTTTTACACAATCCTGAGGTGCATTAAAAACATCACAGCTAGCAGGTAAGGGAGGTGATGTTTCCCCTCTACTCTGCCCTAGTGAGACCACATATAGAATATTGTGTCCAGTTCTGTGATCCTCAGTTCAAAAAAGACAGGGATCTCCTAGAAGGACCCCAGCAAAGGGCGACAAAGATGAGAAAGGCCTGGAACATCTCCTGTATGAGGAAAGGCCGAGTGACTTGGGTCTGTTCAGTTCAGGAAAGAGACTAAGGGGGGATGTGACTAATATTTACCAATATCTAAATAGAGGTGGGAGACAAATGGATGAGGTCAGGCTCTTTTCGATGGTGTGCAATGACAAAGGAGTAATGGCCTATAACTTGAATACATTATGTTCCATACAAACATGTGGAAGAACTTTGACTCATTGGGTAGGGGTGAGGTAGCACTGGAATACACTGCCCAGAGAGGCTCTGGAGTCTCTTTCTAGGGACATACTCAAGACTCATCTGGATACCTAACTGAGAGACCTATTGCAGGGTACCTGCTTTAGCAAGGGGGTTGGACTCAGTGATCTCTTGAGGCCCCTTCCAACCCCTGAGATTTTGTGATAATATAGCACATACAATTAAAAAAAATGGGAATCACTAATGTACTACAAAGAGAAATAACACTAAAAAACCTAAAATATAGTTAGGAGTGCAAGTAAAATATAGGCCTTTATCTTGGGAGGGGATAAACATTTAGCCTAGAAGACAATGGTTACGTAGCAGCTCTTTCGAATCTCTTTTGAATGGTGAATTGCTCTTGACATTTCATATTCCTTCGTATGTCTAGTTTGGTCCACACCCCCCCATTCTCTCTTTTTGAACGTTGCAAGGCATTTAACAAAAAATACTAAAATGAAAATGTGAAGCCCATTCAGCCAACATAAATTAGATATTCATTCTATCATAAGTTGAAAGATGACTTTTTTAAAAACCGCTTTTCTCCTTGCTACACTTGTCTAAAAGAAAAAAGTTGAGAAAAAAGTTTGCATAATCATTCTTTACAATAGTTCCTCTACAAAATATCCTACCCAATTGCATACAAACATGTACAATGCTATACCTTCCTATTTACTTAAAAGTACAAATTAACCTGGCTTATCTATTTTGAGCAACTAAGTGGCGACAATGTTTTTTTACAGATAACTCTGAAACATACAGTAAAATCTGGCAATGCAGTATCTCCATAATCCTTGCAACAAGATAGCAAAACAATCAATACAGAGTTCTTAATAAGTTGCTTTATTTAAGAAAGAGATTCTTTCATACTGCTATGTAATGCTATTACTCAAAATGTTACAGTAATTCTAAAACATACAAAGCTAATAACAAGTTTTGAAGGTCAAAGGTGGGTGGCCTTTTCTTTTATTAATATTTATTGCATGTGTTTAGCCAGCCTTTTAAAACTTTGTAGTTAATGTGGTTCTCCACTTTCTTCTGTCAAGTAAATGTATTTTATAGCATGGTACTGGATATCAGCCAACAAAAACAAAGCCTGAGACAGTGTGGCTAAGCGCTGATGGGGATTGCTAAGTTTCTAACTTGTCAAACATCCACAGCACACTTAAAACCAGCAAGGCACGTGCTCCAGACCAGGCAGAAGAAACTGCCATAAAATGCAGCACTATAAATCTCCTGAAACTGTAAAATGTCTCCAGAATATAATTTGTTAAAAACTAAACAAATATGAGCTCTGAACATGCAAGTAATTTTATTAAGCCACTGGCATATAAACCTACTTTATTAGAAATAATGAAAACTACTTACAGAGATTTTCAGATTATTTTAGAAATTGGCAATACTTTAAGAAGAACAAAATACTGAATTCCTACACTGAATCCTAATAATCTTTCCCAATCACATAATCCTACAGAAGTAAAAATTCTGAACAACTATACATCAAAGGGATCTTCGTAGGCCAGGTTTTAACACTGAGAGCAAGGAGCAAAGGAGAATCTTCACTGTGTATAAATAATTGATTCTCAAGCACGGCATCTCTCCGTTAATATGTCTAACTTTCTCGCCATGTTTACGCAGAAAAATTGGTAGACATCTTTATCACTGGAAATGCAAATAATCAAATTTCAGGTCAAAGAAGGTTCCAGCTCTGTAGCCAAATAATTATGCTCATACTAAGAAAACAAGTGCTTCCTTGGCCTGTCCAGTACATGCACGCACCCCCCTACAGGAATCAGAGAATGGTTCATGAGGCGGAAGGACACCTCTGGAGATAACCTAATTTAACTTTCCTACTCTGAGCCTGCTCAGCTGCAATAGGTAGCTATGGACATTATCCAGTTCGATTCTACATATTCCAGGATACCCCTCTGGGCAACTTGTTCCAATCTTGACCATCTCCATGACAGCAAAAATACACATTTTCTTATGCTTAAGTGGAATTTTTTCTAATTCATTTTGTGCCTATTGCCTCTTGTCCCACCACTGGGCACCACTGAAAACTATCTGCTTAGTTTTCCCCATTAAGTACTTATGAATAAGATTCTCTCTGTGTCCTCTTCTTCAGAATGGACAATTCTTTCACTCTCAGCCTTTCTGTTTTCAGATACTGCAAGCGTCTAATAATCTTTACTTTTCTTTGCTGAACTCACTGTAATATATTTATATCTCTACTGTACTAGGGAACTCAGAACAACACCCAGCACAACAATGTGTCTCACCAGAGCTGAGCAGAGGGCAGTAACTGCCTCCCTCCACCTATTGGTAATGCCTTTTTACCTGGTACAAATACCCAGCAGCTTCTTGCCAGTTTCTGCTTGTCTGAGATGGAAAGAGAATCTATCTTGAATCCTTATTTCAATTTAAGCAGTGACTTTTTAAGAATAGTTTGTGTTATTTTAAAGTTGTGTCACACAATGAATATCAAAATGAACAAGGTGGTACAATAGTTTTAATTGCCTCCCCTTAGAAAAAAGCTCAAGACAGAAGTAATGACATCAGCAGTTAAAAGCAAGCTCTAACTGTACTAACCAAGCTGGCTTCATTCATGCTTTTTCAGAGAAGTAAAACAGGAACACAGAATTAAGCTGCCTGATAGTGTTTTATGAAAAACTAGAACAGAAGGCTACTAATTACCAGCTGTATAAAAACTCAGTGGATACCAGTTTCAAGGCTCAGGAAATACCAACAATAATAACTTCAGTTAACTACATAATTCCAGATTCAACACTAAAACTTCACCTGTTTCTTAAAATACTTAAAAGCTTGAAAAAGGACAAAGCTATGCAGATTCCAAAAACCATAAAATTTGAGATAATCTCTCAACTCTGCAAATGAAAAATATTGTCTTACTATAACAAATAAGGACAATGCAGAATGTATCGTTATGTAAACATCACCAACATCTGAAAAGAGATTTTTGTAAAGGCTGAAGGTATTGGAGAGCATATCTTTGAAACATAAAGTCCTGCAAGCCTGACATAAAAGTCCTCAAAGTGATTCTAACCACAGACTGAGCTGTCCAGCTGTTTAACCATAAGACTGATCTATCTTAAAATACAGCACTTATATATACATCACTTACAAAATACAATTAGTAGCAATGATTCAAAATCTGTAAAATGATTCAAAATACTGTAGTCAAAATATTAAAATCTTCAAATGAAATCAATCCAGAAAGTCTTTGATAATATTTACTGCATACATAAGTTCAGAAGTCTGCATTAGTTCCAATCTTGGTGATTCTATGACTCTATTGGAAAATACTGAAAAAAATGCTATGAAGTTAGGCAGGGAGAATATTAAAAATGTGAACAGAACATTGAGAAAGAACTTAGGACAGATTCAGTGGGTGTTGTTGAGAGGAGGCCTTTGTCATTATTTTCAGATAACAGATTATCTTATAATAATGACTGACAGAAAAGAATTTTTAAAAACCGATGGAATTTTAATGATATATTTTTTTTCCATTTGGGATCAACACATTTTCTTTCTTAAACAACAGCCTAAAACTAGCCATACCTAGCTAGTCCTTGAAACTAGTGGTAAAATTTTTGAAAACAGCTATGCCATTACGTTAAACAGAAAAACTGAATTGCCTAAGCAATACTTTCAACTTTGTTTTAAACTAAAGCTTCAAATTTCATATTGTTTGAAAATTAGCACCTGTAATAATGTAAAATATCCACCTGTAGATAGAAAATCCACCTGTAATAATGTAAAAGCTTAATAGTATGTGGTAATCTTTAACCATAAAACTCATCAGTACAAAGGTGGCAGGCAAAAGTGCTTTCTCCATTGTTTGCCATTCCATTTGCATTTCTTCCGAAAAAGCTGCAGTCCCAATTCATGTGGGGCTTATAATTAGTCCCTCACAGTCTTTTTTCACCTGTATTCTTTGTATTGCACAAACAGAGATGCTGGTGCAGGTAAACACCAAACTACATCACATAATATTTCTGTTAGGTTATTTTCCAGTAGGCCTAGTTCAGTAGGCAACTATTCAAATGGCATTGCTGGTACTACGCATGTCCCTGTGCTTTGACAGAACTGCTCTCTAAATGCAGTGCTGCAGCCTGAAACAGAATTATTTGTAACACAGAATGGAACATTTATTCTGGCCTAGAAATAGACTCCTGTGTTTAATAGGCAAAGTGAAGAATAACTGAAACAGATTTTTCAGCAAGCAAGAGCTAATTGCCTCAACTGAAACTGTCCAGAACACTTGGGCTAACACCCCTACAGGGGTAAACAATGCAGAGAGGGCATTTTACAAGGTCAGCAAGAAAAGATTAAAATGATTTGTTGCATAGGAATGGAAAATTTACCACTACGATGAAACCACGAGGCTGGTAAGGTCATAAAACTGCAGACTGATGTCAAGGACTGAAAGAATTCTCCTGGATCTTTGGTTATAAAGACAGCTCAAGATTGCAGCAGTGATGACAGAATTCAGTTCCTGGCCCACACTTCAAGTAAAAACATTCAGGACAGAACAGAACCAGGACGGAACGAGCACTGCCTACTCTTTTCTGCGATTTAGACATCGTGCAACACCTGCTGTGGCCTGTTCCTGCACTAGCTCCTTGATGGTTCCCCTTTCCACCCAGTAACAGAAGCTTTCCCACATCTCAGGTGCCACAAAGAGGCAATGGTATTTCTCCTTAGTGAAGGTCAGAAAAAGCTCCTCTGGAGATCAGGGTTTCTTGCTCCCGCAGCCATCCAAACCAGAGTGGAAGCAGTCTATGCTGACACTCCTTCTGTCCTCCGGACAAACAGGAAAGTGAAGCAATTGGCTGGGGGATTCAAGTCAGATATCACTGGTGCAAGGCTTGCCAAGCTGGTCATCAACATGAGGGAAAGGTTTCATGAGACTATCAAGCCAAGTGTTAATAGGTCAGTCTCACTTCTTCCCAGCTACACAGCTAGTAGTCCTGGCTTTTGTCTGATTATGAGCAGAACAATTCTTGTGTAAGAACAAAAGATTCATGCCATATTTTCTGTAGCCCTGAAGTATTTAATATATACCTCAACCTCCTATTGTAAAGCAAAAAGGATCTATGGAAAACATACACAAACACAAAGCATATCAAGAAAAAAAACAAAAGAAGCAAATCCAGCAATTCTTAGTAGTTCCCACTATTACAGAGTATGTATGACCTTTACAGGAACATCAGTTCTAACACCTGCAAATGTTTTTTTGTCACATTCAAGAGTGGAGGCAGTCATTTAACCTCACTAGTATGGTTTGAACCTATGAAAACCTAAGGTTGCCTGTTACACAACAGAATAAGGACAACATGCACAAAGATTGTCTCTAAAAAGTACTATTCATCTCTATCCTCCTTCACTTTTCTGCAAGATAGCTAAAGAAAATTAAGGATTCCCTCTACCACTGTCTTCTCTCATTCCTCTTACTAACATTTTACACGTCTGTGAGTTGATGCTGTACAAAGTATGGACTTCTTAATTTTTTGCATTTCAGCTGAAAATTTAACCAGCATACAACAAAATGTAACTGTAAAGAAATATGTAAGTAAGCACCAAGATATTCAGCAATCTTTTGCTGTTAGCAGAATTTTATTAAACAGACACCGTTTGTATGCCTGTGCGTGCACTGATAACTGGAGTACAGAGGTCATTGTTTGTTGCAAGACTGGCATCGTATCAAGTCTCATCATTTTCCAAAACATTCCAAGGGCCTATTTTTGGCATAAATAGGAATCATTATACAGTTCAGCAGCACTCAGCTCAGAGGAGCTATATTCTTTCCTTGCTACTGTAAAATTTAATTTAGATGGGGTCATATTTTACCCCATGTTTTAATGATGTTTTAATTTCTTTTCCCTCCATAAGAAGGTCTTAATGCCTGTCAGTCAGGAACTGTTTTCTTTGGAATCAACCTCTTTTTCCTAAAGACAGTAAAATTTTAAGGTTAAATACCACACATTTGTATTTGAAACTGAACATTTCATGTGAAGTGCATTTCATGATAATCCATAATAATGTACCAGCTTACTTAGGTTCATTGGCATAGTTTCTTCTGCCAAGCAGGGCAGAGGAAGAAAAAAGTGCTTCTACGTTAGTAATGCACTCTTGGAATAAACCTGTTCAATTTTTCCTTTCTCTTCACTTCAGATACAGTCTTTCATTCCCCTATGGCAGCACCACAAAAACTGCAGCTATCACACTTTTAGGCTAAGTTAAGTGAATTCATGTCTGCCTTCATGGCAGTTAGCTAAAAGAAAACTGTCTGAATCAAAGTACAAACCAGACTGACAAGTGGAGAAGATGTTATTTATTTTCACGATAGAAACCATACTCAGAGGGCAGAAATCTTTGCTGAATGATGCTAACATACAGCTGATACTTGCACTATATCTGTGGTGAGTGTGCAGTAATCATCCCACTTGCAAGCTGAAAAAAGCAAAAATGATTTCCTCACAAGCTATTTGCCACGTGCTGGTTATTTACCACTGGAAAAAAAGATACTGTCAATTAGAGATTAACTGCAAAACAGGAAAGAGAACATACAAATTCTAGACTTATTTCAACAGTTGAAGAATGCACTGTAGGTTTGATGGTATTTTCACTGATCAAAAATAAGTCTGTTCAAATTTAGATAATGTTCTGTAATCATATGGTGAAGATGCTGATGTTTTGAATATTATGTTTGAAAATCAGGTTAGGAGAGCTTACATTTGAGTCTCATCTATCATGGTTCTTCCATGGAGCGGCAGCATTTTCTCAATATATATTGCCTAAGGTCATAAATCCCTAAATCAACACAAATGAATGCAGAAGTAGCCTACTGTCTAACTTTGCAATTGAGAAGATCAGAACAAGTGAGGTGAAAAGTTTAGTAGGAGAGAATCAACACCAGCAGAGGGAAGTGAAGATGTTAAGTGGGACTTATCTCACCAAACTTCAGATACCTACAACTTTATAGGTCTACTCTAAGTGTCTGTACCCTACTGCCTCACTTTACAGTTAACGCAGATAAATCAGCATTTTACAGTGGCCTTCATCTAACCTATTTTAGGTATCTATTTTAGTATGAGATAAACCACAGTCTGTATGTGTTTATTTTCTCTGCTTATTAGAAAGGGAGCTAAGGGTGACTGGATCAGCTGTAGCCATCTATATTTGGTCAGGTGAATCCCCTGCAGCCCACAAGGGCCAAAATAACTATATAAGAAAAACAGAAAACTAAATGGAGCAACACAATGAGAATCTGTGTTACAGTATGTTGTGCTATTTACATAAAACTCCCCAGTTCAGGATAAAGGATTCTGGAAGCCAAATTAAATATTCCCTGTACAGAATGATACAGCAGACAGAAACTTCTAAAACTCATCAACAAATCTTCAGAATCTTAGTTTGAAAGTTCAGTACTAGCTCTGTAGACGCTTAAAAATTGAATGAGGGTAATACAGAAACACAGTTCCCCCTTGCTGCTTCTCCCTGTCCAAACCTATAAACCTATTAAATAATTCCTGCAGAATCTGTTTTGAAGCTATACAATAATGATAGCAACAGGTGCTGCTCTAAGAAAATATTTTCAGTTAGGAAAAGAAAAACTTTAACAAAATTTCTTTCTTATATGCAAGCTCTGCTTCAGTGGCCATGACGGTATGTGACAGTTTTGTTTGAACAGTACTGTTCAGATTTGCTGCACTTGGCTGTTCAGACAGTCAGATAAGAGGCATGTCAGCAGGGTAGATACTGAACGTGTAAACTGACATTCTGACTGTGCTCATGGACTCCGTAAGTGTAGGGCACTATAACAGCAGACAAATTGGGCTTTTCCGATTGAACATTTACATTTGTTTTAACTGAATTTTTACAACACTGATGAAGGAAATAAGTCCAGTCTGCAAATGTAGTCAATTCATTTAGAAGATCTCTAATCTTGTTTAAAAGAGTTACAAATTCCTGATGAAGAACTGCTTGTGCAGTGCAACATCTTTTAAACACAAAGGAGTTTAAGACGTTCATAATATTATTAATATTATGCAGTAAGCCTTACTGGCTTCTTATTATTGCTTTTTTTTCTTAAGAAACAATAATGATTACATTTCAAATTACTTCAAATATTTCAATGTTTGGATGCTAACAGCTAAAGACAACTTTCCACTAGCAAAGAATCCTTCAACCCCCATTTCTCTGACCATCTACCAACTTCAAACTGCTTCTGCATTTAGGAAAGACATTAATGCAGTGACTTTCAAGTTCTTCCATTTTATAATGAAGGTATGAATCCATCCTAGTGTACTCACACAAATCTTCCACCTTTCTTCTTTTGAGCAAAGGATGGTACCTATACAAACTATGCAGACTATGAAAAAAAAAGGCTGCTCATACAACAGAAACATTCTAATATGATATTAAAAATACACTTTAAGCCACAATTGCAAAAATCTTTGGATTTGAGATTCCACTGGAGTTCACCCAAGGAGAAAAGCCAAGTGTAATAAATATGGTGGGAATTCAGGGAATATCTAGAATGCAGTGACCTGCTATCATTAGATTTAAAATACTCATGTGAATATAGCAGTAGAGGAAACAATACCAATGATTTTCCCTTATGAAACATGACTGAGAAAACGTGTGGAAACATTCAATAGAAAAGGGATCAGAAATTGATAAAATTTACTATTTTCTATTTAGAAACCTGAAAAGTCCAAATAACATTTTCAGAGGCCAATAATTTAAAACAAGATCCCAATGTAAAACACATGGATAGTAATGCTGTATCATGCATCTTTCAATGCACGTCTATAAAACACTCTGAGAAGTGAAATGAATCACTGAGTAATGATTATTAATTGATGTACAGAGAAAGATACACAATCAGAGCCATAAACTGTTCTTCTTGTAATTGCAAGGCCAAACATTTTCAAACACCTGCTCAGTGGAAATTACAGTCACATTTTCACAATATATTGCAAAACTAAGGCAGACAGCTCTCATGTACAACCCCCACTGTTACAGTGAGGAAAGCTGCGCAGTTCATCTTTCTCATATACCTCAAATCTCCAGTGACAGCTCCCCTAAAATAAAGTAAGTGCTGCTGCAGAATACAGGAGGGAAGGATTACACTGTCTTTATATATATGAAAGCAGGGAATAAAAATTGACAAGCTACCTCATTAAAAAAGAAAACACCTTCCCACTATTCATATCTTATAATAGATAGTTTTTACTTTAATTGTGGCAAAAATTAACCAGACCTTAAATATCGCATTTACTTCTTTGTTCTGAAATTTATATCCTCTTTCCAAACAGAAGAAATAAGTTAAAAAAACGAGACATACCATGATGATATCTCCCCTAAGTTAAAATAATTTATTTTCCTTTTATTAAAAAGCTTTAAATCTTCATCAACTGGGCCGCAGTGGAAAAGCCCTTTCACATACTACATTGCCTTATAAACAGTAAATGATATCATTTGAGGTCAATGAAAGGAATACTGCAATCCTATATCAACTCTGCATAAAGGGTGCTGGAAGTTTCATATTTCTTTTTCTTTCTTTCCTTTTCATTCTTTAATTTAAAATGAAGGCTTATTTATAGCTTGCCTCACAAGACCTTCCGGAAACATCCCTTAGAGAGATTTTCAGAAGTTATAACTTAACTTCTACTTATTTTGAAAAACTAAGAAAATACTGAAGAATGCTCCTAACAGAAATATGATTCCCCAAACAAGCATAAATATATGATTTTGGACTGCTGCTTATCTACAAAAACCTGATGGATATTTTAAAATCTGAACATCTCATTCTAGTATACATAACCTCAGCATCTTTACTGTATTACTCACATTTTCATTTAAAAATAGTAATTTCCATAATTGTACAACATATTTCTTTACTGCCTATTCTTGCCTGTCACTAATTGAGTGTACTCCATCTCCTTTCTGTACGGCAAAAAAGACTGCTCTACTGCTGCCAAAATCAATCTTGCCTCTAATAGGAATAATTACTGGTCGATATACTTGAATCAGATAAATGAATGACAGACGTGAGAGTGATTCAAGTGAGTGTTCACAGCTATATTAAATTAATGTAACATAGGGGGCAAATATGTAGACAAGACTGTTTCCCATACAGTAGGTATTTATAGCTAATTCTCATGAAGATCTCGTATTTGCATAAATTGACCCAAGAATTAGGAATAAATGCTTCTTGATTGTGAATGAAACCTCCCTTTCATTCCAAAAAGAGTCCATTACATAGATCCTGAAAGATGAAACCTTACAAACAAATAACCTATAAATGTTTTTTTATAAATGTTTTCTTGTGGCTATTTGAGGTGATTGCAAAATAACTGCTTTCTGACTATTGTACCACAATAACGTAAATTGTGACAGAAAATCTACAAAAAAGTGGCATGTGCATAGGATGATGAAGACTTGTATTTTGTCCATAGCAGGACAAATATTTGATTTCAAAAATTTATTAACAAAAGCTAAGAAATAAATTCTTTATATTTTAACCAGTTCAACTACGGTTACTCTCCTCATCATTTCCAATTGCTTCACTAGAGACTGAACCAGAGTAAGGGTGAAATACTGCACAGAGAGCCTCAGAGGCACTTCTGACCCCAGAGTTTTGATTTAATCAGCAGCAGGTAAACAAACCTGCAATTATCCTGTAACACGATTGTTTCACTCCCTGATAAGATCCGAGAGAACTCCACTGAAAGCTGTTAACCACAGAATTCTTGTCTGTGTCCAGACTGTTCCAAGTCACAGATCACTGGAGACACAAGAGGACAGCCGAGAAAAACAACGCTGTGTATCTGCCTTCTGCACGTGTCGTGCAGGCATACTGGTGCTGGCCAGAGACAAAGCTCATGGCCTGCATCACATCTGACATTTATCTAAAGGTACTTAGTTTTTCTTCAAGAACCATTACTAGTTCTAGAGAAGTGCCTAATGCTTACGTTGTGGGGCAGCATTCAGTATTTGGACAATGTAGTAGTTATGCTATGTGTAGTTATGCAGTAGTTTAGCTACAAATGGTGACCAAAAACCACCAACCCTTATGCATGATATTGAGATTTAATTAGTACTGTGTTCCCAGCCACAACAGAAGAGACTAATCAGACTGTTAGTCCATTAGTGAAACCACAAGTTTTTTCACTCCAGCAGCTCTGAAGCAGTAATGGTTTTTCCCATGGAAACTTGAAAGAAAAGGTGAAAAAAAGGTTTGTGTGGTATGATGGAAAGGAATGTCACACACAGCTTTGGTTAAACATTCCCATTAAATATTTTCCCCTTACTTCCTAGGTTCATTCACAGGCCAATTGCACTGGCTATTTACCACAGAGGTTTAAGATAATGTTTACTGTTCTTAACTGTTTTCCATTTTCCTAGATTACTAAAATTACCAAGAATACTGAAGATTTTCTTAAAAAAATGCCTTGTGAAACAAAAAAAGTTACATATTAACTGTTTATGTTTTCTCTTCGCAGTATATTTTTTGTTACTCTGATTTAAATCCATTCTATCAGTAAGCTGGCAAACAATTGTTGCCAAGAGTCTTATAATTTTCATTGAAATAAATGACTAATGATGCCCTTCTTCAGCAATTTGAAGTAACTTTATTTGAAGTCACTTTCATGAAAGTGAGCTCTTTGTAGAGACAACTACTGGTGTACTTGTGCTCTTTTCCTACACATAATGGTATAATGCAACTTCATATACATAAAGACTAAAAAAACAACAAAAAAAATAGTGCAATTACATATTTAAGCGATATATAACATACTAAAGATGCTTGATATTTAGTTAAAAAGTCTCAGGCAGCAGTAGATACTTATCCTTAATATCACTAACAGTTGTACCTGCATTTTTGAAAGCATTTAAGGAGAACATGGCAACCAAGAAATAAGTCAATACAAACACAGTCATTAATTATTAAGCTGCTGAAAAAACGATTTGATAAACTACACACAAGATACAAACCTATCAATTTATAGATACTAATCTTATCAATTCATCAATTTGTATATATAGACTTGAAGGATCATTTCAATAAATGGCATGTGCTGCTTATGAAGTACAAAAGCCTGCATCTTTAATCTTTGTTTGCTTTTAGCATGCCTTTACTCATTTGTAATTCATCTAACACTGCAATTTGAGAAGGAAAAGTAGAAAAAATCAAAGAATATAAAAAACAGGAAAATTTTGAAAAAATATACTGCTTTGATTTTAAAACACTACTTATAGTAATTTTTCTTCTTTTAGACTCACATCAAAATGTTTAACTATGTTTTTTCTTACATGTGTAGAGTTGAAGTTGGAAGCTGGACAGTGATTGTAGAGGTACTGTTAGTGCTGGCTCACTGAAAACTACATCGTAAAATCAGCATTTATGAGATTGAATTCTTCATCTATTATTTCCACTATTTTCATTTGATCCTTTATATTCCAAGTAGGAAAATGACACTTAAGTTTTATAAGTACAGATGAAGAAAAACAGCAGCACTAAAACTCCATAGGCAAAAATAATTTATTACTGTTTTAAAAAGTACTATATAAATATAAACACCTATAGAAACTTACACTACAAAAACTGTGAGCTTGCTGAGATTTGTACACATACTTAAATTTTTACTGTCTGAGTGGCCCTACTGAAGTCACATATGGGCGCCTAATCTTGTTTTTCCAACAACTTCCTACTGCTAGTTCTCAACTCTTTTGTTCCTCCCACATTTTTAAGCAACTGTATCTCCAGATTCTGAGAAAAGTCATCAGCAAAACAATCTGTCTTGGATCCTTTTGTATTATCTACCTGAAAAAATGAGCAGACCTTCTATTTCAAAGAATTGAAGAACAGTTTTTCTGTAAAACAAAGTTATTCAATGACAGCTACATTCAAATTAAGTAGCTTCTCACTCTTGAAATCTTAAATCTCAGTGGAAGTTTCTGTCCTCTGTTACCAACTTTCTCACTAGCAAATAAAGATGCCACCACTGTGAATGGACTTGTTAAGTTATTTTGTGTCTTGTGCCCCAGAAAAGAACAGCTCTCATAAGAACCTGCCTCCCATACTTTTATCTTACATAGTTTGTTTCCTTCAATCTGTCAGAGGGAGTATGGAGGCATTCACATTTTGTCCCAGAAAATGGTTATGCATGCTTGGTTGTGATACTAGTATCAGAAAAAACAACATTCAACAGAAATCTGAACACACTGAGGATCAGTATGTTCCACAGGAGGAGGATTTAAAAGCTAGTTTATGTTAACTTTGGAGGAATAACTCTAAATAAAAGTTGCTGTGCATATAAAACCTATATCTAAAACGTATTTGTCTGAAATAAGAAAGTATAATAATAAAATAAGAATGGTGGAATGAACAGCATAAATGTCAATATGGCCAAAATTTGTGCCCCACTTCACAAAAGTTCACACTAACCTTTGAGCAATATAGTAGTAACACCAAAGCAGAAGTCTTCCACTGATCAAAGGTCTCGTCCTAAGATTCTATTTATTTATTTAACTGAAATAATAGGGAGAATAGCACTCTACTCATGGTCATAACTCTTGCAAATATTGAATAAGAATACTTTACAGCAGTGGTACTACTTTTGTATATGGGGAAAAATGAAATGAATTTCGTTCTTATTTTGAATAGTGGATAGAAGAAAATTAAAACAAATACCGCATCGGTAACTTCTATCTCATACAACTTCTGAAACGTCCCCCGATCAAAGAAGAAAAGCTTCCCACTGCCACCACCTTTCTTAACAGAGGTCCCTGTGACAAGTATTTTATCATCCGGGCTGAAACAGCAATCTGTCCTGTTAAAAAAAAATACACCGCCACACTGAGCAAGCCAGAAATTACTGTGCAGTTAATTTATGAATTCCATTCCTTCCAAATAATCCTATTTGTTATTCCTTTTCACACAAAGCTTATAAAGACATCGTCTGTCAGTTGTCATATATTACTATAGTTACTGGGCACAGTTCACATTTATAATCACAACTGTGCAGAGAATGTGCAAAACTGGCAAAAAAACACCCCAAACAAACATAACCCCTCCCCCCACAAAACTCCTCTTTCTCTCAAAAGCCTTGCCAATTTTTCCATGTAGAAAAGAAACAAAATAATCCTTTCAAATCTAGTTATCATCATTCAGCAAGAAATTAAATCAGTTTTTGTTTTCATTGATGATACATTCTTAAATGCTGCACAGCAGTTTTATTTATACAGTTGCTAAAAAATGTTTTTAAATTTTTCCTCTGTGCTACAAAATACAGTGAATGGTTGTGACTTCAAGTTTGACCTGTCCCTAGTTTTCTTTTCCAAGAACTTGTTCTAAAAGTATAAATTTTCAGCAGAGTCGGATTTGACTGTGCTACGTGTATAAATGTGCAGCTAATACCAATAAAAACATCAAATTCGATACTTAGCAATATTCAGTATGATACACTATATTAGTACCAAAGAGCAGAGTAATCAGCACTTCTAACATCATAACCTGAGTTAATACCATGCACCTCTATGTTATGTCTGCTTTTCGATCTAGCTTTTTCTTTTAGTTAATCATAGACCAAATAGGAATGAGGCTCACTTGATATATCTCATTACACAAACACAAGGCAATGAAGTGGCCTCTTCCCGATAAGTTTCTAAATCTAATTAGGCATAAGATATATGAGACTAAAAAACTGCATAAAGTAAGCATAGCTAGCTAGAAATTATCAGAAGAAATAGGAGATATTTGAAAGCAGTTGTTGAGACCTAAAATAGCCAAGAACATTACTGCACAGTCCTCTCTGTGCAGGTTTTTTTCTCCACAGCTCCAGACCTATTGAGAAGTGAGAAAAATCCGTTTCTCATATGAGTTCGGAACAACTCATTTTTTAATACACATTCAAAGCCTCTCCTCCATAACGCAACCGCCACTGTTTCTGCTAACTGGAATAACTTAAGAGTACTTACATTGGAAAAAAGCTAGACAGTCTTTCAGCTGAATGAAGAGGCTTTTTAAATTGTCTAATATCCCATATCTTTAAAGTATCATCTCCTGTGAAACAAGAGAGACAAGAGTTAGCAATAAAGAATTTAACAAACAATGATATGGTAGAAGCATTCAAAATGGGAATGTTTTTGGTAGGATTTTGTGCCTTAGTGGCAGTGAAAATGATGAGAAAGAACTGAAGGCAGTGAAACCCTCCTGCTTCTTTAGCCTGCAAACAGCAACATACTACAACTTCAGCTGTTGGCAAACAGGGCCTGCAATCAGCCAGAAGTCCTTGGGGAAGGGGTAGGAAGGAAGGAAGTGAGCCCAAGGTTACTATAATTAAACCTTTTCACACTTCTCCACAACACCTTTGGCCATAAAAGCCAAAGCTGAGGTTACAGTAAAACATTTATAGCCATTCTCATCTGTGTTTGATAAACACGGTGCGATTCTGCACACCCGTAAAAGTCAGAGTGTTTATTCCCTTCCCAAAAGTTATGACATATTAACAAAGTGAGCACGAAAAAATAAAAAAAGAAAAGTTAGTTATTCTTGTAGAGATCAACATGTCTGCTGGTCATCCTTCTGGAATACGTATTTTAAGCATGAGAATTTGAGCCCTGAGCCATCTCACACAGACACCTAGGAATCTTCTTTATTTGACATCAGTGCTTTTAAGGGTGAAAAGAAGAACTTTCAAACAACATTAAAAATACCTTAAGAATAATTTTAGGATTAAAAATTAAAAATACCCTAAGAATAATTTTAGGAAAAAGTTATACATTGTTCATAATCTAAGTGGCAAGTAGATGAGTGGCATGGACACGCTTCCTTACTAAGCACAATCCCTTCTGGGATGTAATAATAATAATAATAATAATAATAGTTATTATTACTATTATATTACATACTACTACTACTACTACTATAATCATATATGTATATAATGTATAATATAATGTCATTAGTGATATTAGTGTTAGTATTATTTTGTTCAGGAGTGTTCTAGGCAATCTCAGGCTCTGAGATTAAGAACTCAAAGTAGGCCTTGGAAATAAAATGCAAACACAAATAAATAAATAAATCTGACTTTCCACAACAGAAGAAATCAAGGCCAGCAGTCTCCTTCACAGGGAAAGCAGTAATGTGTGGCCTCGTACATCATGTATGTTTATATTAAGACTAGAATAACTTCTAACTACAAAATATTTTTAAGAAGTGGACAACTTAAATAAATGATGTCTAGAGCAGAGTATATTTCTTTTCATTGGGAAACTAAATATGACGAGAAAGAAAAAATGGTGACTCTCTATTTTGGGAATATCATAGCATACACCATACCAAGCACTTCAAAACATTTGGTTTTGTAACATGAACCTTCCCTTTCCCCCTCCCACCCTCAACAAAAGAACACATCATCAAGATATTGGTGCATAGGTATCTAAAGAACCAGCACTTTATTTTTTGCAAACCATCTGGCTGACCTGCAAATCTCCTGGGCAGAGACAGATCTAAGGCTACCAATCAAGACTGCTCTGTTCCCAGTGGCATGACCCTCGACACGATCTTCAAGGTGTAGTCCTGCCAGGCTTTAGCAGGAGATGTTGACAGACGTTTAGATACAGCTCTCCTACTAACAAAAAGTGTACTCTGCTGGTTGAATCTCAAGAAATTTTGGATGATATCAAATCAACATTGTCTTAAAGACTGCAGAAATAGTCCGTTGTGAAAGGGAGAAATTAGAAAACTTGGCCAATGCCTTGAATCTCTAACCATCTTTAAGAATAATACAAGATTTTCCAAATTAATGATTAAATTATTTTTTTCTGTTCTGTAAATATAGTATTGATGCCTGGATTTAATTTGCATTAGGAGCTGAAATCACCATCACTAAAAAAGTATACATATTAATACTTCGCAACTTCAAGGATTTTTTTCCATCAGTGCTTAATGGGTTTCTTTTACAGCTGCAGTACAACTGATCTATTTTTAGCTACTTCTTACACAGCCAAAACAGTTACCCTTAAACAAAAACATATAAACAAACTTGGAAGTTACGCATTTCAGTGCAAAGCATTCAAAATAATTCATTCTTAGAAAATTCAATATTTTTCTTCACAGCAGACTACTCCAAGGCTTGGAAGAATTTTTTAAAACTTTTATAGCCTTATTAAAAAGTATTTCAAACTGTTCTTTGCCATTTTAATAAGAAGGATACCAATAACCAGGTTGTAGTTCAATGTGATCAGGTCAGACACTGTTCTTCTTGATAAATATGGAGGGCACAATAATTAAGTCCTAGAATCTGTAATGAGCCAAGCCAGGCATTTTGCAAACTGCTTTTTGTCAAATTAAGGCCAGTGCACTAAGACTACAAAGATTTTATCTTTATTTATTTTTCTCCAAAAGATACTGACCAAGTAAATGGATGCAAACAGACCCAAAAGAAGCAAAAGCTTTTGCCAATATAAAGACCTGTCAGAAACTTGAGAAGTTTAAAGGCAGCAACAGCCTTCAAGAAGATCCTATTTTAAGAGGGAATCTTGTCTTGAAAGCAAAATTCAATGCAAAAAAACCTCACAGAATCATAAAATGTCCTGGGTTGAAAAGCACCACAACGATCATCTAGTTTCAAACCTCCTGCTATGTGCAGAGTTGCCAACCACCAGCCCAGGCTTCCCAGAGCCACATCCAGCCTGGCCTTGAATGCCTTCAGGGATGGGGCATCCACAGCCTCCTTGGGCAACCTGTTCCAGTGTGTCAGCACCCTCTGTGCGAAAAAATTCCTCCTAATATCTAACTAAACTTCCTATCACTACACACCTTTATAAACAGCCGTTCTCCTTATTGTTTATGTGCTCCCTTCAAGTACTGGAAGGCCACAATGTCTCCCCACAGCCTTCTCTTCTCTAAGCTAAACAAGCCCAGTTCCCTCAACCTTTCTTCATAGGAGAGGCTCCAGCCCTCTGATCATCTTAGTGGCCCTCCTCTGGACACAGTCCAAGAGCTCTGCGTCTTTCCTGTGCTGGGAATCCCAGATCTGGACACAGTGCTGCAGATGGGGCCTCACAAGAGCTGAGTAGAGGGGGACAACCGCCTCCCTCTCCCTGCTGCCCACTCCTCTGTTAATGCAGCTCAGAACACAGTCAGCCTTCTGGGCTGCAAGTACACACTGCTGGCTCATGTCCAGCTTCTCGTCCACCAGGACCCCCAAGTCCTTCTCTGCAGTGCTGCTTTCAGGGGGTTCTTTGCCTGTTTTGTATAAATACCTGGGATTGCCCAGGTAAATGAAGGTATCCTGCATTTGGCCTTGCTGAACCTCATTAGGTTTTCATGAGCCCACTTCTCCAGCCTGTTCAGGTCCCTCTGGATGGCTTCCCTTCCCTCCAATGGATCGACTGCACCGCTCAGCTTGCTGTCATCTGCAAACTCGCTGTGGGTGCACTCGATGCCATTCACAAAGATCATTCTAGAGAACAACAAAACAAAAGCACTGAGATCTAAAAAAAGAAAATATAGCAAAAAAAAGGCTTACCATAACAGAGCATGAGAATATATCATGTTTATAAACTCAGAGCCCTTTTGCTAAAGCTTATAGCATATGCGAGGAGAAACATCTTACACGGCAAAGTATAGACTTCTGCTTTCTGCACTGGTTTAGCAAAAGGAGCTACAAAAGTTAAAGAACAGCCTTTTGAGGCACTGCAGTCGGGATCATGCCTGATCTTACAGTGCTAAGAGAATTTGAAAAGTCACAAATCAGGAGTTCTGCACTTACATCTGTAACAGCTCTCACCAACATCTGTATCAACATAACCAAATTTTCTCTTATCACCCTCTCTATACATAAAATTATTTTTCTACTGAAGTTTACAGACAAACCAACATATAGCTCATGAAATTAATACAGGTTCATGAAATTAATAAAGTCGTAGTTTCATATTATAATAAAAGCAGATTCTGTACAGATCAGGGGTCAGAAATGTATATTATAAAAGGACCCCAAATACTAATGCTCACCTACTGAATGAAGAAAACATTCCCAAGTAGTATTTTTTTCATATTTATATAAAAAACATACCTTCATGGTAACAAGTGTGTAAAAACATCACTTTCTTAAGTTTCCATCAAGTTGCTACCAAATCCCAGCAAGAATAACACTGGGAATTCTCATAAGCATGTCCTTGTGTTTTTCATTTTCCCTTGTGCTTGCAGCTGAGCTCTGCCTCATCTCTCTTACATCCGACACAGATCTTACATCACATGCAGGAGAATCAATCGGGCTTTCAATGAGAGTCCCCAGTCCCCAAACAACAGTCCTCTCTTTGATCCTCAGCATTTGGCAGGTGTGTTAATCTATGAATGCTGGATCCACATCTGCTTTTATTGGTACAGATCCAAAGTAATACATTAGAGCACTAACTGAAGAAGTCAGTCAAAATAAGGTGAGAAAATTCCTTGTTTTGCAGCATATCATGCAGAGATTAAAAACAAAACTAAACAAAAAAGCACTGGACAATGGTGGTACTTGCAAGCATACTAAGGGGCCAAATTTCTGTACTACTATCAAAATCTGATACAGTTTTTACCACAGTCAGCTAGACAGAGCATAAGTAGAAGTCTGTCCAGCACAACACAAAATCTGGAGACAGATGAAGAAAACCAAGCAAGCGCCACAAGCAATTAAAATGTGAAAGGGTCATTTCTGGTATCTACATTCATAAATGTAAAATATAAGTGAATTTACATAAACTAAGGTTTCAAGACAGCACTATTGAATATTCCTAACATTAGCACTCTTGATTTGCTGTGGATATTTAAAAGGCATACAAATGTTCCTCTTTACATCATTTCAAGTAAAGTATGTCTTTGTGGATTTTACTGGCTGGCAGAAGTAGCATTTTACTTAGCCCAGAACAGACAAACCGATGGTTTACCCACTTTCTGAAAAGGAGAAGGTTCTCACATTGCACATGTTCAGTTCAGTAAGAACACACTGAGTTTTTATCTCAATCCTTTACGAAATACCAGGAGGCTGAACAACAATTAAACAATCCAATTGACAGTAACATGCTCTAGTAAGCCAAGAACTATCAAGGGCTAACAATACCACTGCCACTTTTCTCTGAAATATGCGATCCAGGAAATATAAATGTGTGGAATCTTAGAAACATGACAAAATGTAAACAGTGAAAATACCACCCAGTAGCAGCTGCACATCACTTAAAAGTCACCAATGCTGCTCAACTCACAAGGGGCAGGAAAGGGAAAAGGACACAATGCAATTTAGATTTCACCCCAGACTAGGAATTACAGCTCCTTCTTCAGAAAGTTTGCAGTATGTGGATACCGCTATCACAGTACTTTGTATATGTAATCTCACTCTGTCTACATACCAAACTGACCAGATGTCATGCACATATGTTAGGCACAATCTTGAGCCTACATTAACACACGCTGCTTCTCACTAGGCTTGTTTATTTGGCCTTGAGGCCATGTTAATGCATGCACACAGCTTCTGGTTACAGCTGGTTTCCATCCAGACAGCTTGGATTGCATGCTTGCACCTGCCAGCAAAACACTGGGTAGACAAATCTCCAGATGAAAAGTTGTTTTAGGTACATGCTGCCCCATCCAGTGCATCTAAAATAATGGAGAGAATGTTTTCATGTATATCATTGCCTTCTCAATACTTCTATAGCAGTTCTAACTGAAATTTAAAAAACAAGGTGGTTTTTTTTCCCTATCCAATAGATTTTTTTTCCTTTCAAATATATCTTGGTCACTTACCTCACGTTATCACTTTTTGATGCTTATAATATAAACTACAAAAAAATTCCAATTAAATCATAAAAGCACACTGTATTAGAAAGCTTGAAGAATTAATAACTGCAACACACACACTCTTACTAGAGAAGTAAAAATCTTACCAGAAAGAACTAAGTAATATGATCTGTTGCATTTTATTTTTAATTAAGCTAATAATTTCCTTCTTGGTGTATTACTAATGGTAGGCAAGAAGAAAGATGAGAAACTAAACCAAAAAAATGTTATCTTTATATATTTCCTAACTGGAAACTGGACTTTCAGGAAGACAGTAATTATTGTATGGCATATCAAAGAAAAACAAGCAAACTGCAAAACACTTCAGGTTTCTACCTTCAATATCTAATTTCACTCTCTTACCTCCACCATGAATAATTACATTTAGAAATGATACAACTTAAATGGCTTGTTTACTGCGTTACGTTCAATACATCAAAAGTTTCTCTTGACCACTTACCTCCCCGGCTGGCAAGGGCAGTACCATCGTAAGAGAATGTCAAGCAGGAAGTATCAGTGCCTGCAGCATGGGCTTGCCTGCAGTGGAACTTTGTATGTACCTGTTTGTCAAACAAATGAAACATTACAGAAGTTTGCGTATTTCAAGATTAGAAAACTGTACATTATGTGTGTTGTTTCTAAACTTATATAGAAAACCCCATATTTTTAGCACTGATAGGAACTGAAGTTGTATGTTTCTACAGCCTTTTAAAAAAGTCATATACACTTTATATGGTCAGAATAGGCTTTCACAGTGTTTTAATGCAAAATTCATTTTTTTTGTAGCATCAGAATAACTGAATAATTCCCACTAGCACTGGATAAAAGGTAGTTAGGTCTGGTTAAGATAAAAATACATTTTAAGACTGTTCTTATCAGCCCCCTAAGCAGGCTCATTGCTTAAAAAAAAAACCCACAATGAGCAAAGGAAAAAAACATACATACTTTGGAAAGAACTTAAAAGAAGGATTGGAAGAATTGACTTTAGCCAAATTTCAACCCTGCCAAAATTCATGGTTTATAGATTAGAATGAAGCTCAGATATGCTGAAGTTTGTGTTCCATTTACATGTAATAAAATTCAAGTTTTACAATGATGTATGTTTGTTTATTTTCAAGTGTATTTCCCCAATAATCCTGGAGGAACATGAAAAGTACTTTCAAAGTAACATCTTTTTCTTGTACAGCGCTGACTTTTTGTTTATTAAGTCAAAATTAATTTTAATCCCTAAAAACGCTCTATGTTAAAATTGGAGAAATCTCCTGTGAAATCCCAAACTAAATTTTAATACATCTGCAAAATTCAGACTTCTAATTTCCCAACCAAACCCAAAGGTCTTGGCTGAGATACCAAAATGCCTATCAGGCACATAATTGCTGGCTAGCTCAACCGTCACTTCATCTTAGCAATTTTTTCTTTTATTTTCCACCACTACACTGCACCATCTAAAAACCACCAACATGCGCAGTGTCTGCTTACTCTTACAAAATGTCAGACAAGATGGCTCAGTGACATTTGAGACTGAAACACTCACTTAAAAACTAATCCAAACTAGATCAAAATATAAGATCAAAAAATGTACTATAACCATAGTTACTGAGGTGCAAAAATCCTGAAAACCCACCGTGTGTGTTCCAGCCCTCTAACTTGCACTTATAATTTAATTGTGTTTGTACAATAGACGCAGAATGATGGACTGACAAGATGGTGCACCCAGGTTGAGGAGGCAGTGGTCTGGTCTGATGGCAGAGAAAACATGAAACTAATAGCAGGGATAAGTTGTACTGTGGCTAGCAGTCCAGTGGGATTGGACTAGTAACGAAGATGAAAGAACTGGGACAGGTTAGAACTATGCTGTTGAGAAGAGTACAGAAAGAGATAACCAATGGAAAAAGGAGACAGCAAAGCATCGCAGAAGTCCAAAGGACAAAGCGGATGTTGTGAGACACTGCAAGAAAGGAATGGCCCACCATAAAGGAAAATCAGAATTCACTAAGCTAGCGGACATGAAGAATATTTCAGTATATGGGGAAATTCTGAGATTGGATAAGGAGCCTAGAAAACCTCTGGGATAAGGCATGCAACTTCTGAGGGTATAAATTGGAAGCACATGGCATTTAGCAGTGAACAGGGAATAGTGCCAAAGAGGAAGGCAGAGATGAGGAGGAATCAAAATGGAAACAGAGACATTAATGGAAAATGGAAGAAAGGGGAAAAGACAGAGAAAGAGACAAGCCAGTTTGTGACAGTTAAATCCTTCTTTAATACTTAGGAAATTACACTTTTGCTGTCTTTTCCAAATATAAAGCTAATTCATACAGGTTTAAACTGAAATATTCAAGAGTTGAACACTGCCTGGGTGACCCCTATCTCACCTTCTCACCCATCTGTACGATAGGGAATAAATAATGTTCTTTCTCTCACAGAAAGAAAGGCAAGACACGAAGACATGAAAACCTGGACATCCTTCATGTACCGCAATGATAACAGCAAAATACAGAGTAGTTTGTATTTTCAGAGAAGGGTTTGAACAGTGTGCAATGTCAGACCTAGAACCACACGCTGCACACAAACAGGATAAAATACTGAGCAGCTGCCTAGTGATTACTATCCACTATACACATTAACAGATAACTCAGTACTACAGAATAAAATGGAGACTGTGATCACACAATGTAAACTCACCGCGAGACTGATCTCAGTTTCCTCGGGATTCCCCAGTTATTTGTCTTCTAATTTTTGACTGTAACTTACTAAGGCTCCTTCAGTGTCCTATTTTGTATGTAAGAGACCTACACTGGTAAAGTAATTAATGTTGTTTACCCATACAAATATCTGTTCTGAATTTGGTCCAAAACATAGAGAATCTATGTGTTATGACACTAATAATGATGGAAAGCTTATTTGGTGTGCAGATTTAGTTCAGTTTTGAGAGAAGACATATAAGGCATTAATTCCACAAATGACACTTCAACAAACAACAGAGAGCTCCAAATATAAAACATACAGTTCTTTCAGTATTTACAGACGGAATGTAATAGCCTATGTTTAACCACAGCACTTGTTTTGTAATTAGTGTCTCTTCTAGCCAATTGCACATGTACTGGAGAAACTCTATGGACAGATTGCAATTACAAAATCTTACAAAAACAGTAAGACTTTTTTGGAGGTGTTAATAAGTACCAGGAAACATATTTTTTGCATCGAGTTAAGAAAAATTTCCACATATGTGGTAACATATAGAGGAGAAACTGTGAATTATTTATTAGAAAATAAATTTTCTGTAGCGTTTGTTAAACATTAACAAGCAATTAAAATGATGTATTTTCTGTCTGAGAAATACCATAGACATTTGCAAAAACATGATAAATGATTAATAACCACACCTAAAATGTGACAGAAAGATTACAAAATAGTATTTAGCTATTTCAAATACATAGTAAAAAGTTTAGTTTAGGCTCCACAACACATGTCAACCTGTGACAATGTCACACTGACATACACATGTTAAAATAACATCCTGTTTTTCATTTGGCTGCCCAATTTCATGGCAAGTTCTTGTATTAAATAAAGCAACTAACCAAAGCTTTTTCTTTCAGTATTACTAGTATATAAACGTATGTATTTATGTAAGATAAATACATAAAGTACTCTCTCCCTCCCATCACATAATGTTTCAGGAGTATTTTATCTCCCTGCTTCACTGCTCTCTGGTCAAAGGTACTGAATTTTATTTATTTATTTATTTTTTTAAAGGTAAATTTATGAATCCACTGATCAAAAAGAAACTGTTTCTTCAGGGAAATAATGGCTCACCTGAAACCTGTCACTCAGCATGCAGTCTTTTCAGTGAAGTACCTACACTTCAACTAAATTAGTAACAATACAGATATCAAAGACACAGACATTATTTGCCTCTTTATTAGAAAAAAAAAAAAAGTGAAATTAAGAGAACAAATTTAGCTCAACTCTCTCCAGCTTTCATACTTTTGGCAATCACATGAAGCAAGTCTTGTCTTAAAAAAAGATGTGAGATTGCATCAGCAATTTTGTCTTTAAAAATGAATTCACTCAGTTTACCACTGAAAAGACCATTTTCCTAACTTTGAGCTCCGCAAGCCTGCCCTCCATATATTATTCTGCAAGGGAATATAACCCTGAATTGTAATACTAAATCAAATATTTTAAAATGATTGAAGGTTGCTCTAAAAACGACGGAAGGTTGAACAAGAAGTTTTTACATGCACTGTCAAATGTTCATTACAGTTTTCAGAGAAAATAATGTGTTTGGCCTCTGGCCTTTTAACATATTTAACTGACGTCTAATCTTGCTAACAAATCATAAGCAAAAAAATTGTTATCAGAATGTTTCTTGCTGGAAAGACATGAAAAAAAAACAAAACTAATGTACACATTTCATAAGTTTGGTTCAGGAAGGGAAAGAGAACACTGAAACACTAGGTAAAAATGTGAAGACAGCAAGGGCAAAATATATCCACATTTCTCCTTTCTTTTTGTGGCAGAGATGTCCACTACTCCTGAGTACTACTAACGTGCACCACAAAATTTGACAAACTCATTAATTCTTATTTCTTTTTTGAAGGCTTATCTATTTCAGTACATCTAAATATATTCCACTCTCTATTCTTCAGCAATAAATTGTCTTCTGCAACTATTTTGAAAGCCTCCAGCAATGCAAACACCTTCTAGCTTTATATTAGCACATATATCTTTGTTAAGGAATTATGGCTGACTGGACTTGTGTGCAACATGAAATGACAGGCAGAAAACATGAAGCACATGTGAGAAAGGAGGCAGCTGAATGCATGTGAAAGTAAATTTGTAAAAAAAGCTAGGATAACAGTTAAACTTGATAATTCTCAAAGATCAAATGAAAATCAGAAAATAAAAGGGAACTGAGGAAGGACTGCACAAAAGACAAGAAGACGTAAAGAAAGAAAGAAAGACAGAAGGAAAGAAAGACTGAAACACAGACAGAAAGACAACATGAGCAGTGCATCAATAATGAATATCCTTTAAACAAAAAATCTGGGAAGACTGATGATGGACAATGGGAAGCAAAGACATACAAAATGTTCATCACAAATTAATAACATACAGAGATGCATGGTTAGAGCTCTGTGACACACAAACTGTTCCTCACCAGAAACCCTAATAAGACTCCGTGAAGTCTTACCATGAAAAAAGCACCATGAAAAGCAGAAGACAGAATGAGTCATTTTGTTCACCTCATCCAGAGCTCATCTATGAGAAATAAAATGGTAGGCTTAAGCAATAAATTTTTTTAACTTCCCACATTGTTTCATGGATATAATATTTCATAGTGTGCCAACACTTTCCCAAGATTGCATGCTTCCCACACACACTTTTCTCTTTCCTCAATGAAACAGTGGTGTCACAGACAAGAATTTTTTCTTCCATCTTGTTTCTAGTATCTTCAAGAGATTTTTAAATGCAGAGGTAGTAAATAAAATTAGGTACTGAAGAAAGTGAGATCTACAAAGTTGCAGCATGTTTTTGGATCACTGTAATCTTCTTTCACTATAATGTAAAAAATTTACTCATCAAAATTTACTGCAAAGACAATCAACTCTGCAACAACAATCCTGTTTAGAGTAAAGAGAACACTGTCCCAAACTAGTTGCACCATTAGCAACATACAATCTACTTCTTGCTTCAGCACATGAAAGGTGTATTCTGAATAAGGAAGCTCGTTCCCAGAGAGGCCTCCCATGCTTGCTGACAAGCTGTTCCCTCTGTTTCACACCAATGAATGATGGACACATAAAAAAAGCTAGAAATCAGAATTCACCCTGATTTCTAATGTGAGTCAGGAGAACAGGACTAGCTTAGCAAAGTTATCATAAAGGCAAATCATGCATAGCTGAGGTTTAAGCAACTGATTTAAAACAGACTAAGGTACTTCAGCAATATAAATTAACTTTAATAATAATTGTTGCAAAATCTACGGTTTTTAATAAAAGCATAAAAGCATTCCTATTACCATTAGTCAGCTTTAGAGCAACAAAAGCATGAGCTATAACGCTCGGGGAAAAAAAAGCCACCACCACAAGCACCAACAAATCAGAAACCTTGTTAGTATCTAAGAAAAGACATTGGTGCTTGTGTGGAAAGTGATTGTACCAGGGGTGCAATGTCAGAGCTGTGACTACAGCTGAAAAGACAGACACATTCCCCTTTCCTATTTGTCCATTTCTACTGATCAATGCACCAACGCTTATCCACTTTGCTCTCAATTACTACTTAGAAAAGAAATTTCACTGTACCCTCCAGATTTACTGTATCACTTACAAATTATCAGATATTCATATGTCAGCTAAATTCAGGAATTCACTCTTTTTTTCCCTGAGTAGGTAGCTACAGGCTATAATCAGATCTTTTTCTTAAGACTTTGTAAACATGATCCTAGGGCTTTCAATTTGTTTGACAGCTCTTCAATACCACTTTCTATGGTGTAGAAATGGATGCTGTTTCAGTAATGACCATGTTGATGCAAAACAAGATTAACTTGCGAAATGTGGTGAAATCTGAGGTTTTAGCATTTAAGCAATTATACTCTTATATGATTTGATCTTCTCTGTGATCTTTGAACTCAGTGACATTTTCATGTATCACTAGAAAATCTGAAACACTCCTTCCCTTCTCTTGATCCTAATTAACCAATTATGAATATGGTAACCTAACTTCATTTGCAATAAGCAGAACATCTAACTGGCAATTGCATTTAGCTGTCCTGCATCAATTACACTCTCATCTGTTGCAACAAGAGGAGGGCTGATATTTGAAGGGGGATGCAAGTTTTGGGAATGTCTTTGTTTTATCTCACTTGCTTAGTTAAGGTTCAATTTCATATTTTAACATCTTTAACATCTATTCCATATAGGAGATTTGTCATCAGAGTCGCAATTAGTAAAAACAGAAGAGAGAATTGGCTTTCCTTTCTTTTTTTAATATTATGTAGGTTTCTTCGTGAACTATGAGGAAAAACGTACATCATCATTCTCTCACCATTAGCATCCTTAAAATTTATCACAAAGAATGAATCCTTCTGGGTTTTTCATCCTAGACTCCCCATTTCATTTCAAGCACAGTACTTCACACTTGTGTTTAACAGCTTCTCAATTAGCAGTGGCATCTTCAGAGCATAGCGAGATATGTGAACTGCTGTTTGTGAAAATCATACCTTAAAAATCTTATTTGTACAATCCACTTTTCATCAAATAGCTTTGAGTGTTTTTTTTCTCCAGTGATCATTTACAAACTTTAAACTTTTCATCCAACATCACTTTCTCCTTCATCGTCATTTCTCGTCAATCCTATCCAAATTCCTTCCTGACTCTAAACAGATTTATGTTGACAAAGCCAACAAAGCTACCCCATCATCATTTTCATCAGCCTTTGAAGAAGTATCTATTCTATATTTCTCTTATTCACCGTTGTTGGGTTTTTTTTTTTAAATCTCCTGTACATCATCAACATGTTCACTCCATTCCTCACTATTTCCTCTGGTGTTTAATTCTCTTTCTTCCACTTTTGCTGGCTATTTGCCATCATTTCACTCCTTTGGTCTCTGAACTTCTATCTCTATACAGTGTATTTTGAGAAACACTATTTAAAACCACGGTTACGAATACTTTCCTGTTATTAAACCACCTTCTAGCAAAAGGTCTTTATTGTGTATCTGCTGAACATTTTAGTTCATCTTGATATCACCCTATGAACGTTTAAGTGGCAAGTCAAATTCAGTATGTTGAAAGAAAGGCTGTTCCTGACTACCATATCTCCCAGCTACCATATGCTTGTGGCTACCACATCTTTCCACATTCCTCTGGAAGATCTAACCTATTTTTGTAAATCATCATATGAAAAATGTCGTTACACGCATCACAATGTGTCAGCTTCTTTCTGTCACATATTGGAAAGCATGCTATAATGAATCCAATCAATAACTTGCTGCCAGTACTATTACTTGGACTTCTTTGCCCTCTTTGCTATTTTTGAATCCATTTCCTTGATGGATTTCTTTACTTTAGGTGTACTGTCAGCTCTTTTTGTCTTATTTAACAAACAGTGACTTAAATCTATATTTTGCCTACAAAAATAATTACATATCTTAATCCTCAAGAACATCTCATCTGTGTTTTTCTCACATAAAGTTAAAACCAACAAAATCACCACTTCTCTGCTTTCCATAATATACATGAAACTATTATGTATAAACATAAGGGATGCAAGTGGCAACTGAGCTTGCATATTGCCTTTATTTTGCTTCTTGGAGTAAGCCTCATATGAACTTGACAACAAAGGGTTTGTTTTCTAACTCATCTTTATTTGTTTAGGAAAACTTGTTTTATATGTACAAACAGACAGCAGCACACACAGAGCCCTGCTTCACATTCCTGATCTTGATGGAACAGCCAAGGAACAACAGTGGACTGTTTAAGTACAGAAAACATATGTCATATATCCCTCTCAACTCCTATCCGATTTAGCACCCTGCTTCCACATACAGAACATGAAATCAACATATGCACATTTTGCCAATTGAAAAGGCAATGCATGGCAATGAGATGCTTTCTGCTGACTAAAAAAGGTGTCCCTACTTACTTGGAGTTTCTGAAAAATCACTCAGGCTTTTGAAGGTGGTTTTGAGTATAAACCAGTTCTCCCAGTATGAGGGCAGGAAGGCATGTGCAGTAAGTGTGATTTTCCAAGCCCTGCTGAAGCTGAGCCACTCTAAAGATCTCAGCAGTGTATTCTAGTGACCTCTTGGCCACAAAATGTTCTCCAGAATAGATCACAGACCTGAGGAGGACTACAGGGGCAGAGAACGAAACAAGCTACTGAGCTAGGATATGTTGCTATTTCTAGGCTTTTACTAGGGTATCTGCTGATTAGACTTTTGGCTGGCATGCCTGGATCTCCTGGTGTCCATACAAAACGTTGACCATGATTACTCATTGAACTGGATTTTTTTCAGAATATTTTATCTTTAAATTAGCACAGTACTTTGTAGTTCCGCCATGCTATCCCAACTTAATTCAACATATTACAACAAAAAAGAAGTATAAATTAACTTTTAGCACTTAATACAAGTAACAGCTTTGAGCATAAAGCCAAATCTTGCAGATGCACAGAAAAAAGTTAAATAAAAAGACATTTTTTCAAAATCTTACGTATTGCTGAACCCCAATTAAAATTACATACATTGAATAATTTTTTGAATACTCTCTTCAAGTTATTAGAGATCAGAATGATTATACAAATTCATAAAATTTATTAAGTTGGGTCTTCATTACAAACTTGCATGCACAGCTAGACACATAAAGACATGGCGGGTACACATGTACACATGTGGTGTGATACCTATATGTATATATAGGTAGCCATATCCAACTCCAAATCTAGTTCTCTATCTCATGAGAAATTTAGAATTTACACAAGGAAGACAGCTGTTCCATGGATGTATCTGATTTCAGTCTGTGTAGTATCACTACGGCCATATATGAAAACACAGCTGGATAACACTCTACCTATTTCACCACCCTCTCTACTAACTGTTTAACATAAACATCTGTTGAAAACAAGCTTTATGAATTAGGAAGATTGTGACAAAAATCTTTTTTTTTTCCTTGTAAGATATTTTATGTATTTACAAAGAAAGCTTTAAGATGTTAGTTGTGAGATTTATTCCTACAGTTCAAAATAACTTGTACGCTTAAGGCTGTCTTATAAAAAGTATATTAAAATACCTCTCCTTTTGTATCATTGGTATAATTTTGTAACTGTTGCTAAGAGATGATATAGGGATCTCCCACATCTTCTCATCTGTAATTTATGTGAACACAATACATGGATTTTCTACAAATGCTACGTAAAATCTTTAGTTACAGTTAACTAGACGTACAATAAGTGCTAATGAACTGAGGGTGGGCTGTAATTTATTATGGACAGTTCTTTAAGTGTGTTTAAAAGTGTAACCTCGCAACAGTGCACCTTTTAAGACAATCCTCATGTGGAAATAATTTGTTCTTATTCAGAGTTTGTCAAGTTCAAGTCATAACTGGTATAACACTGGCATTACGGATATACACTGTTATGGTTTAATGGAGTAGGCAGGTCAGCATCACACAGCCATTTGCTAGCTCCTTGACAGTGGATTGTTAAGCGTGAGAATGTGTTGATTGAGATAATGGCAGTTTAACAAGAAGAAGAAAAATGAAAAAGTGATGCTTATCACCAGCTGACTGACACCCAGCCAGTGCCTAAGCAGCAGCAGCACCCTTGTCCAACTCACTCAGCTTTACTGCTGAGCATGATGTCATGTAGTATGAGATGTCCATCTGTCATTTTGGGTCAGCTGTCCTGATCCTGTCCACTCCAAGCTTCTTAGGGACTCTAGGCTTCTCTCTGGCAGTGTGAGAAGCTGAAGCAACCTTGGCAATTAATGCTATCATTGCTCAGCCACTACTAAAACATTGGTGTGTGATCAACATAAATGCATTATACCAGCAAGTAGGAAGGAAATTAACTGTTTTCAAACAGACAAAAGCTATTTCATTACAATTTATCTTTTCAAGTTTCTCAGTTCCTAACATATTAGTGGAGAATATTTGGTATTGAAGCTATAACTTCTTAATGATATGTACCTGAGCATATTCCAAAATAATTCATGTCCATGTTCTGGGTAACGCAAGGAAAAAAAACAAACTACTTCTATCTGTTCTTTTGGATAAATTAAGTTTTTCTTAGTTGAAGTTATGAAAATGTTACACACAAGCACCAGACAACATTAAACTATGAATTTCTTAGGCCAGAATTCAATGGTTGTTAGTGATAAGCTACATAGACATACACTGCAATTCCACAACTGTTTATTTTTTTTTAATGCAGCAGAGAAAAAAAACTTTGTAGAAGTTCTAAATTGATGAGATGAAGTCTGTAAGAAATACATTCAAGTATGAAATTGGAAGAAAGTGAAGAGCTTATAAATTATTCCAAGAGATAAAGTAAGCACATGCAGACAGAGAGCATGTAATCTTCACACCACAGATTCTGATCTGTTCCACAGATTAGGAGATGTTTCCTACTTTTTTGTTCTTAAGTAAATCAATTCCGTCAAGTTGTAATAGTTTTACTTTCATAAGTATTCTAAAGAATGGGAATTTTAAGCTCTAATAAAACAAACTTAATGACCATGAGTTGCACATAAATGTACTTTTTATTGCTTTTGTGAAATTTGTATTATAAACCTGCTTCTCGCTGCCCTCAAAAAATAGTGACATACTATATATAAACCACAATGAGAAACATTTGGACACTAAACTAGCTTCCTATTAAACACACCACACACAAAAGAATGTCCTTAATTTACTAACCCTATCAGGTTCTAGATCAATTACACGTTCAGCTTGCTTGAGAAGTGCACGTCCTACAGTACCTTAGACACTTCTCTAGTAAGCCTGAGAACTCCAGAGCTCACTTCTCATCAGAATAACACACAGCATTCTGTACTTTCAGTTTTTTGCCTTTGCATGTATGAAGCATCCTTTTATCAGAAAGTTACAGAAAAAAAATGCAGATAGGACAATATTCTATAAAATAACAGAAACTAGTTGATGCAGGCTCTTCTGTTTGTGTTTGGAGATTATTAGTTTTTTGTTAATAACACTACAATATTAATAAACCAAATCATGCAGCCATAATGCCTACTCTTGTCCTAAATTCACTTTTTTTTTTTTTTTTTTTTTAAATTAATGTAATCCATACAGCAATTCCTCTAAACAGTAAACCAAAGAAAGATATCACAGAATCACAGAATGGCCAGAGTTGGAAGGGACATCAAGGATCATGAATCCCCAACCCCCCCCTGCCACATGCAGGGCCACCAACCTCCACATTTAATACTAGATCAGGCTGCCCAGGGCCCCATCCAACCTGGCCTTGAACACCTCCAAGGACGGGGCATCCACAACCTCTCTGGGCAGCCTGTTCCAGCACCTCACCACTCTCTCTATAAAGAACTTCCCCTAAATCTTCCCTCCCTCAACTTAAAACCACTTCCTCTTGTCCTGCTGTTATCTACCCTTTCAAAGAGTTGATTCCACTCCTATTTGTAGGCTCCCTAATTTAAGTATTGAAAGGCTGCAATGAGGTCACCTCAGATCTTGAAGACAGGCAGGAATTACTCTGCTGCTTCTAATTTACAATGCTAATGGGCCTATCCTGCAGCCCAGCATTTTTTTATTTATTATATTCTGAGACCTTTATCTCTCTCTCTTCATTCCCTTACATATTCTTTCAAAAATATATTTTACAAGCATGCAAACAGAGATTTTCAGTCCATGAAAATAGTGGGCGACTTCAGACATGTCTGTGAAGATTTGTGTGAGTACACTAGGATGGATTCATACCTTCATTATAAAATGGAAGAACTTGAAAGTCACTGCATTAATGTCTTTCCTAAATGCAGAAGCAGTTTGAAGTTGGTAGATGGTCAGAGAAATGGGGGTTGAAGGATTCTTTGCTAGTGGAAAGCTGTCTTTAGCTGTTAGCATCCAAACATTGAAATATTTGAAGTAATTTCAAATGTAATCATTATTGTTTCTTAAGAAAAAAAAGCAATAACAAGAACCCAGTAAGGCTTACTGCATAATATTATGAACGTCTTAAACTCCTTCGTGTTTAAAAGATGCTGCACTGCACAAGCAGTCCTTCATTAGCAATATGTAACTCTTTTAAACAAGTTTAAAGAAAATAGATCTTCTAAATGAACTAGTTGCCTGCATTTGCAGACTGGACTTATTTCCCTCCCTCAACTTAAAACCATTTCCCCTTGTCCTGCTGTTATCAACCCTTTCAAAGAGTTGATTCTCTTCCTGTTCATAGGCTCCCTCATTTGTTGTTTCAGGAAGGCTAATAGGTAGCTTAATGACAACCTTATTAAGGTTGAAATAATCAAGAAAGAAGATACTTCCATAGGATCTTGTCTGGACCACCTATGCTTCAGCGACATGACTATGTTGTCCCTATAGGTATATATAAGATTGACATAATCCTTTTCTTCTCTAACGACTCTGAATCTGAAGTAAAATCCTTCATGTTATTTTCATTAGGATGTGTCAGACTTTATGATTTAGAATTGTCTTTCATCAATTGAGCAAACATTTAGATAGTTCTTAACTATAAATGTTTACTGCATAGGAAAGAAATGCACTTAGAAATACAACAGGACACATTTTATCTTAGCATATGACTGTCAGATTCTTTACTGCAACTAGTTTCAGGGTGCAGATAGCAATGTACTGACTAAACCAGGTATATACAAAAAGGAATAATATATGAATCTGTTAATATTTGCTGCTGGCAAGCTTGTGCGTGATTTCCAGTTTCTGGAGCAGAGATCTGGCACATATACGTATGGAATGAAAGGGTGGGATATTATGGATATGGAAAACTTAAGGTAAGTTTGAAAGGGAAATATAGTATATTTGGATATCTTTCATCTCATATTTACACAAGAAATTTCCAGATGTAGACTACCCTCTTCAAAGCATGAAACCCATTACACAGCTGAGGGAAACTGGAAGGTTTGCCTGATGTTTTGCTGCAATACTAATTTTTACTAATCTGAGAATTATCTCTTTAAGTTGTTTTTACTAAATATTCCATTTCACTGAGTTATTTCTAATGTTGTGGAAGTCCTGCTATAAACGTAAAAATTATAGGTCAGCAAAACCAAAACAAAACATCCAAATGGAAAAGTGAATAGTCTGCGGTGAATAAATTCTAGCCGGTGTGAAAAGAGCATAATCCTGGAATGATGTAAACCATCAGATGCCAAAGACGCATTACAATCTCTGGCTAAGAGAAACTGTAACTGAATAAGTATAAGCACAGTAATAAAGCTTTTAGTAGATGTATACCAGACATGCATTTCAAGAGTTTAGTACTGAGAGCTATGCCTCTGTCACCGTAAGAGAAAAGCATTCGGCAACTGTGCAAAGATGCAAAGCAAGAGCATAAATCCCCTCAAAGGATTTTCCAATTAACGGACAAAATATTTACAGCAAGTTTCAGACCTTACTACTAGCTTTCATTAGTCTGTCTGGAAACATTAGCTGTAAAATTCATCAAGAAAAGCAAAATAAAGCTTAGAAAAAATAAAAAATCCAAATAACATCTGGGCTTGGATTCCCAATCCAAAACAAAAGGGTCGCCATAAGTACCCAAAAAAGTATCTCACATGATCTGTTACCTACATCTGCATTTTCAGTTGTACAGCATTTCTTCAAAATGTCTCCATTATTTTAAAAACCCTGACTTAAAAGTTCTCTGCATTTATTCTGCCCGCTACAAAACTAAGCCTTACTAAAACCATTTCAAAGCAAGCAATTGCTAAATATAGAAATGTATTTATCTTCCATTTATAAATCATGCAATTATTTCGAAAATGCTTTTAACATGACTATTGGTAATTAAAAAAGGTGCAGAGCTTACATCTGCTTAACTTCAGAACACACTGCAACACTCCACTTTTCCTCCCTTTATTTTTCGTTGATCAGGTGGTTCTAATGTGTGTGGAAAGCTGGTTATTAAGAATAGCACTTGGTCACACTACTTTTGGGGATAATTATTTGGGCAGCCCATTAGTACAGCATTGAATTTCATTTATTACTGTGCATTTTAAGTTCTATAAAATCACTTGGAGCATTAGATAACTAGATTAAAAGTGAACAAAAATAAATAAATTATTTTAGAAATTCCAAATCAAACTAAGGTTTTAAAACCAGGAAAAAGAAAACAGTGGCAAAGGAATAGATCAGTAGTTGCAGATCCTTGCTTGAAGCAGGAAATAGCCTAAGTAGAATGGAGAAAAACACAGTGCTAAGGCTTTTACGAAACAAGAAAGTTACAAAATTGAAAGACAAAAAGGAAGAAATTAAACACTAGCTGCAGTACCCGAGCTCTGAAACAATTTATAATATGTATTACGTTGAAAATTATAAGCACTGGAACCTTCCTGTTCAGACTTGTCTTTAAAAGGACAAATCTGATTTCTCAGAATTGTCTTCTGAATACTTAAAGAGTGCAGCCACTAAATGCCTCAGAGCTAATGGAAATTACTCAATGTTTCTAAAAAGATCATATGGCTAAAAAAAGCAAGAACAACAAAAACAGAGAAGATTTTGTGTGTACAAGTTGTACGTTATGTTACTGAAGACTTCACCATTCCTGATAGACTTTGCTGCCCTGATATCCTTACCAGTATTTTTGTATCATGGCTACAACAATATTGCCATAAAATACACAAAGCGTGAAACTAAAAAACAGAATTCAAGCTTTCAAGTTCTGAGATGATATTCATGCAATCCAGAGCAGAATGAAACCAGGATAAGCGGGAGGGAAAAATTACATTATAGGTAGTTTCATTAGGTGATTTGAAAGGCTAGGACTGAAAAAGAACTTTCACTACCCAGTAAATCTTATTTGGGTCAGTGGAAAGCATCTCAAAACTTTCACATTCAGCAAAGAAAATGAGGACAACTTTCTAATTGATGACTTTAATGAAATTTCAATTCATTTTAAATCACAATACATTTTTAACCTATCCATCAGACATACTAACAGTCTTTAAAAAATGATTTCAGTTTTTAAATGCCCATATGAATGAGGCATTTCGTATTTCTACATAGGAAGAATGGGACACTGAAGTTTCTTGATTGCAAGACACTCTTTGTACTTGATACCAAAGACTCACAGACTCACTCCATGGATCTGTTTCTTCAGCAATATGTATTTCTACTGGTCTTGCAGAAAGCTCTGAATAGGAAAGTATAGGCAAGATGAATCTGAACCTATCTGAACTGCAGGTAAATCAAGTGATTTTACTGCATTGCCCTGTAAATCAACTATTTTCAGGTTGTATCTTATTTTTACCATTAATGTTCTCCAGTCCTCCCTGTTTGCCAGACACTTCTCAATGTCTCAGAACATTTAAATTAAGAGTGTTCTAATATGTTATGATATAATTGACTATTTCACACTATTGTTTCCACTACTCATTGGAAGTTTGGAGGAAGTTATTTTTTATGTCCTTTGAAGCTGTTATTTTAAGCCAAGCTGACAGTGTTCATAATATTTCAAACAAGCTGACAGATAGTTCTGCTAATGTGCACTGTAAACGCACATGTACGTGAACCTTAAAGAAAAACCATGCACTGGCTGAATAACATCATGAGAAAATAATACAGATTTATGATAAAATGAAAAAACCCTCAGAGGCAGGTGATTATAATGGATCATGATCATGCTGAGGAAGTTTGGAGAAAGGCAAGGCAGAGCTGGAATACATTTGGCTAAATTCAGCATTAGCAAGTTACCAATGCCAGTGCAATGAAGACACACACACTAAAAAAATACTGTTCCTCTAGAATCATTTTTACTCTCACTACATACAGCTGGGAGATTTGGAATTGCACCAGGAAAATGGTGGAAGCGGAAAACTGAATGAAATGTTCATAGTGTGTCCCATTAGTCAGAACTATGAAATAAAACTGATCCCGCACTGAAGTCCTGCTCCGAACACTGCAACTAAATTTAACAATTGACAAATATCTATAGGGTTCTAGCTGCCTCAGAAAAAAAGAAAACAAAGTCATGACTGAAAACATCCATAAATTCTCTTGTCCTTGTTGAAATTAACTAAAAAAAAAATTGAAATGATTATTTGACCACATTATTCCAGATTGAATTCTACACTGAGAAGTAAATATAAATGATGTCACACTGGTGATGGGAAAGACACTTATAAAATTTATTTTAATTGCAGTGCTCCAGGGCTTATGAACAGTAACTATAATCCAAATCCAGCTCAATACTCTGAGTCAGTTTGCATCATACAAACACTTATACTGCCAATGTTTCAGCCAAGTATTCCCAAGATGCTACCACATATCAGCAGGATTCCTGTAAAGTTATCAAGCCAGGTCTGGAGGAGATAATAAACCTACAACCAGAAGCCAGAAACTATGGGTAAAGTGGCAAAAAAATTTTTTCTGGGAGTTTTGGCATGCAGCTTCTGTGAGCTTGTATACATGCATGGGCTTTGTTAGCCACTAGAGTGGCTTGCTACCAGCAGAGAGAGCCATTTTTGCTCTCAGTACTGTTGTTTTCATCATCCTTCTCCCGTGGGAAAGCATATGCTTTATGTTTTCACTGTGGCAAAAAGGAACTTCCTTCTATGTGAATTTGCCTCTGTGCTGTAGGAGTTCTTACCCTTTTCAACATTTTAAGGAATATAGTTGGAGTAGTCAACTAAGAGAAGAGAATTAAGTCAGTCTAGAAACCTCCGCAGACACCAACATAACAGACAGTACGTATTGTAGTTATGGTGTGTTACAACATCTAGTAAGAACACCATGAAGGAACAGCGGTATGGGTTTTCAATAGCAGTACTGAAATGTTCTTTGTATTTGTGCTTAAAGGTGAAAACAAATTCAGAGTCAAAACAGGTCTTTATTGTATCTCCATGGTATGACAGTACAGTCACAGAACAAAGCTAAAATTTGAAACATGCCCCTGATATCTACCCCACTTTTTCATAAGTGAACATTTTCATGTGTGTCTTTGTGAGCATCTCAGCATCCTATCAGGCTAAGTGCTCTCATTATTCCTCTGCAGGGGTTCTTTGTAAATCCCAGTTTGAAAATGTATTCCTCTTCCTTTCTTTTCACCTCTTATTTCCTCTCTCTCTCCCAACAAGTAATGTAAAATGTAGACTTGTCTATTTAAATCATTTTTTCGATAAGGTATGTTCCAAAAATGTCCAATATTAACTATACACAGAGATTCCCAGTGGGTATCAACTGCTTTAGATAAGAATTCCACTTAAAAAAAGAACAGTTTACACAGTTCCTTTGCATGAAAGTGTAGCACATTTCTTAGTGACACCAAGAAAAGTGAAGGCAAAAAATATTTTAAGCTTTAAAAACACAAATTCAAGAACCCTATCAACTTCGTTTCCACTAGGAAATCGCCTTAGTCTTGCACTGGCACAGAGAGGTCACCCGTTGGAAATTGCACAAGATGCACAGGATATGTCTTTAAATTATTCATAATCACCCTAAACTGCACTCAATCAGCATTGCAATATGTCACATTATAGACTCACTAAAGTTCAAAAGGAAAAGCACATGAAAAAGCAGACTACCAAGACCACTATTGTTAAAACTACACCAGAAAGCTTAATATTTCAATACTGTATATGTTAAAATAAACAACATACACAGGTGATGAAAGCCAGTCTCTGAAAAATTTATTATTCTGCTAGAACAAGTTTACACTTAGGATGAATTCTCAAGCTTCATGCCATTAGGAAGATTTACTGGGTTTATAGTGGAAATAAAAACAGAAATAAAAATAGATGACAATCCAAAAATACAGACTGTACTTTGAATATGATCAACAGACTTTCTTTTCCTTCCTTACATCTATACATTTCCCTTCACCACCAACAATCAAATTTCATTCAACCTTTTTGGAAAGCTTTCCTAAATTGTCTGGTTGGTTTTTTAAAATTAAATGTTTTGAAAGGTGAATTTGAACAGATTAATGTAACTTGTATTATTCCAATATTATTTCCCTAAAACCATTCTTTTGCAACTGTAAAATTTTCAAAGATTTATGATGCCAGTTTGATTCTAAGGGTTTTTTTCCTTCTATTATTCCTGTCCCAGATTTCCTCCATGTTTTTACTTTGCCTTCCAAATAACTTTACTATAATTTCATTTTCTCCTCCTATGCATGCTGTGTCTGCATTTTCCCACTGAAATCAAAGGGAGTGGACATGAGTTCCTTAGGCAAGACGGACATGCAGGAGGTATTTACTGAATAATTTAAAAAGTAATAAAGTTCAGATTGGTGAATTTGTGCTCCACATTCTAAAATAAAACCCTTGGGAGTAGACTGGTTTGTAATTGCACAAAGCAACAAAGAGCAGTGGTTGTTCTCAAGTTCCAAATTGTTCTAAACCAGCAATAAGAGTTATGTATGCAAAGAATGCATATACTTATGAAAAGAAGAAATTACGAATGGAGTATATTTCATAATTTTTCACAGCTACAGAATTGGAAATAGTTCCAATTTTTACACCTTATGATCATATTTCACTTCCATAAATTGCTCAAATTTCCCTTTGTAATGAACTCACACTTTGGACAACATATAACATAGGGTATTTAATACACAGTGCTCTCCTTGTCTTCATGCATTTGGATGATAGTCTCCTCTGCCAATCATCTGAATGAATAACTGATTTCAGTATGAAGATTTATGAATTATTGCCTAATGTATCCAACATCTCACATAAAATATAGAAGCATATATATATATTAATTGAATAAAAATAAAAGTTTTTCTTTTTTCTGAAGGCACTGTATCTTAATTGAATAATATTTTAAATATGCATATTGCAGAATCACAGAATGTCAGGGATTGGAAGTGACCTCGAGAGATCATCTAGTGCAGGAATACCTAGATCAGGTCACACAGGAACGCGTGATCAATGTTTACCATTTTTCTAAAACAGACAGCCAAGAGTTTCCTCAGTGATGAATAGCAGCACACTGAAAGGTGTGTTGTAAAGAGCTGGGGAATATTACCATTGAGTTAATTACTTTTAGAAAAATATAAAATACCAAAATTATATTCATCAGATGCAATATTCAGTACTACACACATTAGAGTTTAGTAAAATTATTGTGTATACATGACTTACACTCATATTCCTATCCCAGATCTGGATGGAGCCATCTTGACAGCCAGCTGCAATAAGTTTACCATCTCTGCTGTATGTGCAAGTTGTAGGAATGACTCGTTTGCCTTGAGCGGATCGTGGTTTAAACACACTTTTGTGCTTCTTCTCATTGTTAACATCCCATGTTCTCACAGTTCTGCAAAGAAATTAAAATAAGAAGTTGTTTTAGAAGAAGTAACTGGATATGAAGTAATAACTTTTATTACTTAACTTCTTTATTCAGTATAAATACCGTATAATATTATTGAAATAAAAGTCATAATGGCAAAGTAGCGCTTAAAGTATGGCTTGGCAGTCACGAAATACAAGATAAGACACCTTTCCAAATAAAATACATCATATTCACTGATATGCATGAGGGTCGAAAAAAAAAAATCTTCTTTCCCAAGCTCTGAAACCAATTACTACTCTCAGCTGCATACTTTGATGAATGATGATGCCAATTTTTGTTTTCTAGAAGATTCTTTTTTTTTTTTTTTTTGGTTCAAATATGTATGGCCCTGAAAATCTTTGTCTCAGCCACCTTATGCAAGATCATTTGTAAACTGCTGAAGCTTTGAGATTCAAGTTCTCATTTTATCACTCACTGAAATAATTAATGTGGCAAAACACCACCTACCCTTCTAACTATGGCATTCCTCCTCCTATGTTTTCTCAATCAAATGAATTAAACTATGTCTTTTAAATGTCAGTTCTTCTAATTCATAAACAGAGAAAACATGGCAGAATGAGTTGTAGCATATTTTTATGGGAAAAATCAAATAATAGTGAAGACATAAAAGCTCACAGTATGCTACAGGAGATTTACTGAAATGCACCCCTCTTGTTGGAACGTATATTTCAACTACTTTTATCCGTGAATAACTAACTTAAGCCAGGCAGTTGGATTCTGAAGTCCCTTCCAACTGAATTATGCTATTCTAACAATTCAATTCTAACAATAAATACATAAAACCATTTCCTACTGGAGAAATGAGCAAAGGCTAAAACAAAAGTATTACATAATCTGTAATATCACTTCAAACCTGGAAGAAAAAAGTATTCAAAATCATTTACAAGAATGAAGACTTTAGGAATGAGGCATACATGCTTATAGAAATTGTTTACTAATAGACTGTTTTAGTTGCTTTGGCATAGCAACAACTGACAAATCTTCTTTAAACCTGCAGTATTGCAGACTGTGTGGTTATTCTTCAGGCTTTCCTTTACTTTTAAAAGGCAATTTAATTATTAACTGCAATATTATTGTAGATCTGTTCTACTTATCCTCTTCATGTCTCCATTTCTGAAGTAAAACTATTCTTCAAATAGTTATTTATTTGATACGTTTGTGTTTTTTTTTTAAGTTGAGCTTTTCTCACATTACTAACAAAATACATACTTTTTCTTCTTAATGGAAAAAGAGTATCTGCCTGGATCTCAGTGTTTCTTAGATACATAAAAACATCCAAATAAGAGAGAACTGAAACACTGAGATACAGGTGGACTCTTTAAACTGTCTTAGATACAAATGTTTTCTGTCCTTTTAATACAAAGAGTTCTTTCCAGATAAAAAATTCAAAACTCTTCTGGCATCTAATGCAGTGAAGAGTTTCAGCATTTGGCAAAGGAAGTAAGAAGATTAATTTAGAAAGAAAGAAATCACTAAGTTCACAGGACAACTCATTGTTTAGACTATACAAACATTGCTCGTGATCCAACACTGGTCTCTAGTAAAGTAAATACCACTTTAACAAGGCAGCCATTTTTCCAGAACAAGACAAGACAATGTGGCACAATATTAGCGGCTTCCATTAGAGCTACAAGACAGGATACAAAGCTGACATCCGTAATTCCAGGATAAAACAGACAAGAAAGTCAGACAGAAATATGGAGTTATTTCTAATTGCACTTTCACTGACAGTAATCAGGCATCAAAAACCCGAAACAGAATGAATCTCCTGTTGTTCATAATAAAGTCACGATCATTCTCATTTTAAAAAGTTTCCAAATCTGATATCTGCAAAACATCATTTTATTGTTCTATCTGGGGCTTTACCCTAAGATATTTAAGTGTGCTGTGTTTTGTTTGAAGCTTTTGTTTGTTTTGTGCAGGTTTTTTTTTTGTTGTTGTTGTTGTTGTTTTTTGCTTTAAGGGAACACTGCATTAAAATTTTGCAGGGTCACATAAAGGAATCTGTACTACTGTATGGAACAAGTTGCCATTCTTGGAAATATTAAAAGCCTGACTTGGCATAGCCATGCTAGGTGATCCTTCCTTGAATTATGGTTGAACTAGCTTTGAACAGAAGGGTAGGATTAGATGATCTTCAGGTTCTTTCCATCCTTTACCATTACATGATCCCGAGATTTCTCTTTTCCTCTCCATGCTTTATCAACAATTATCTTGGTGTTCCATCTTTCAACAGGCATCCACACTCTTTATCCCACTGACATATTTACCCCAAACCTGTTTATTTTTCCAGTTCCTCTCCCTCCTCTCTCCATCCATTCCTTTGAAAATTTCAATTGTATCTCCAGCTCCTCATCTCTTCTGTCTAACTCCTGTTGGAAGGCAACTTTCAGCTACTTCCTGAGTTAGCATTCTCACTTTTCAGATGGCTTACCAAATAACCTGGTTACACACTAAGAAGTTTAATGCTTGTGTCTACTTATTTGCTGTTTTGATATGTCTCACAAGCATCTCAGTTTAAATTCTGTAACCATTCTCTGATAATCCCTCACCATACTAATTCTTTCCTCCTGTTATTGAAACACTTTTTTTTCTTTTAAACTCTTCAGTCCTCCATCTTTTAGGGCTCAATAACCTAAAGTTACTGAGGTTTTGACAGAAAACCATAAAGAATGTTCAAACTTTATTCATTTCATCTTTCAACTGATAAGAAAAAATGAAGTAACACTTCTACAGTTCTCTCCCATATATAATGTATGACAGATTAAAAAAAAAAAAAAAAAATTGATCCCTAAATCAAAAGCAGTACCAGCAAGTTAGAAGGAAAATATAAGCTTCTTGAACTGCTGCTTCCACTGCAGACTGCTGGTCACACTCCTCCACATCTGAATTACATGCCCTGTTAGAAATGCCCACACAGCCTATAATATGTTTAACGTCCCCACACTGAACGTGTTTATTGCTGCCTTGATGCTACTGGATCTAACTACGAAACTAAAAGAAATCTTTTTAAAGAAATAATCCAGATATTATTTATAAACATATCAATAACTTCCAGAAAGAGCCTTTAGCTTTTGAGCTAAGACTCTTTTGTATCTTCTTTCAAGTCAGATCATTTAAGCGTTTTTATTCTTTTCAGAAATATTTCCAAATATTCCAATATTTCAGTTTTATTTAAAAACTGAACATCATACTGAAAAATATCTCGTAATACAATGAACAAAATTTCTTCTTACCACATGAATCAATCTGCCCCTAGTATCTGACTTTACCACGGCCAATTACAACACCAAGTGTCTACACTACACGTTTCATATTTTCTCTAAAACTAGTGATGGACCGGGACTCCAAAGAGACACTTTCACTGCTGCACTGCATAGTCTGAGTATGACGTACACTAATTAGTTCTGACATTCCTCTTTTACTCTCCATGCTCTGTCAATAACGATCTCAGCATCCTGTCTTTCAACAGGCACTTTGATGCTTTGCCCCTCTGTACTGTTTACTCTTGAAACTTATTTCAGTCTTTTTCCAGTCCCTTTCCCTCATGACATCTAATCCTGCTCAGAATTTAACTCCTCCAGTTCTAGCTAGAAGAAAAGACATATGCAAGAAATGAAGCTCAGAAATCCAAATAATTTACCTTTGGGGAGCATGTCTTTAAAGAGGCAATATGGCAAACAAAGGATAACTAACACTGCTTCTGTATTTTCTGTACCCTTCTGCTTTTGACACTCAGTTCACTATGCCCTACCGTAGCAAATTCAGAGACAGCAAGCATTTGGAATGATTTTGTGTTAGTGGCTTTTTTGTAGTTGTTTGGGGTTTTTTTCTGTGTTTTTTTCTTTTTTTTTCTTGTCAGACACAAAATAATAACTGAGAAAGCATTATCTAAGTCCTATTTTCACTTCCTACTCTATCTCAGGTGCAATTCAATATTAATATTGATACTAATAAAATAAATTACCATTGGATTAAATTGGATTGACGCTAGGAGACACCAAAGGGTCTAAAAAGCCACTTATTATTTCCTTAAGCCTAAAATAACAGTAGGCTGAAATAGTAGTGCTGTTGTACACTATGTTGCAGCATTAGGAAAGTATAACAATAATATTTATCTGTTGATAGCTATAACCAAGCTATTTTTGAATTCCACTAAAACAAAAGGAGATCATTTCCTGAATGCGTCTCTTAGCCCCTGTCCATTTCCCTTCTTCAAGATGTTCAACAAAAGTTTGTCATTTAGTGAAGGCAACGTACGTGGAAATATTTTTTTTAAACTATTCCTCCAACAGATAACACTTATTTTATCACAGCCAATTTTTATATACTGAATAATATGCACAGTCACAAATCTTTTCAATTCATAAATTTCTTTTCAAAGAAAACTTCTGTGAAATTGGCTCCACATACATGAGTTTAAACTTAACTTTTTAAATGGTGTATTCCACATCTGCAAAACAGATTTTGTAAAAGTTTTTATATTTGCCAAGAGCAATTCAAAGTAACTTAGAAAGGATGGGAATGTTCTTTTGGAAAGGTAACGTGGATATTCTCCTGACCACTGAGAAGTTAAATGATCCATACTTAAATGAACAACTAATTTAATTACTGGGATCTTTTTTTCTTTTCTTTCTTTTTTTTTTTTTTTAATATTATTCTTCCCATGAGTGTTTTTTCTCTTTATTTTTTACCCTAATATTTTTCTAATGTTCTGATTTAGTCAAAATTTCTAGTATAATTAATTATTGAGTATGCTGCTGTATTACACGGACTATTAAAGGTGTTTATGTAGCTTCATAACCCAGCATGCAACCATAAAAAATTTATCTAAGTCCTGATTCATCAAGCCATTCCAGATTCTAAAACTATGTTAACAGTCTGCTGAAATTCATAGAATGAACCAACTTAAACACTAAAAATCTGTCAAATTCCAGTGAGTTTTTCTACCTATCCTATCCTCGATACTTCTACTAGAATGCAAGTCTCACTTGTACAATACTGAATATTACAAGGACTGCTCAGAAAGTAACACCTTCTCTTTTATTAGGTTGGTCCAGGATGTCAGAGGTGGATGTTGGTGGTATGGCACTAGAGGTTGAACTTTCCTACCAGTCTTCATTACATGTTGGTGCTGTGTGACAGATGGCAGCAGACGGGCAGTCTGACAAAATGCCACTGACATGGAAGTGCGTATGAAGTGAAGGTGCATCACTGAATTCCTCCATGCCAAAAACCTGGCACTCATTGATAGTCATCAAGTTTTGCTGAATGCTTATGGAGATCAAACAGTGGGTGTGAGCACTGTTTCATTTTCCGTGGCAATAAATCAGAGGCACTGCTTTTGGAGCAACCTAAGTATTATCATTTAATGTTAATACTATTTTATGTAGTTTATCTTTTATCAAACCAAAAGTTTGACACAACAGAATGCATTGCTTCTACAAATACAGGGAAGGCTTTACACTGTACAACTAGTAACTATGTTTTAATGCCTATCTTTGTCATAAAATAAAATGTCCACCTTTGTGACAAAGTTTGTCTAAAAAGGCTACCTTGGAAAGCTATTAGATACTTTAAAATCATAATATAAATATTGCTGCAATGGAATTTACTTGCAGAACACAGATTTCCAAGTCCAACTATCAATCAAAATGATCAAAAATATATTTTAAAAAAATCATAGAATCACAGAATCACTGGATCATTTGAGTTGAAAGAAATCTTTAAAAGTCAGTGAGTTCCAACTCCCCTGCAATGAATAGGGATACCTACAGCTACATCAGGTTGCTCAGAGCCCCATCCAGCCTGATCTTGAATGTCTCCATAACATTCAAGAATGCGTGTTAAAGGAAGCTCCTTTACAATGAAAGCCACTGTTCCTAAAGCAAGGTTTTTGTCATCTTTCTTAATGAAGTACAAAAATAATTACTGAATTCCTCCAGCAAAAAGGTGTTTACAGAACATGGTGAAAAACAAAGCAGAATATGTAAAAGAACAGAAAAATAAGAAATAGCTGAAATGTCCTGCTACAATGCACTTTGTATATATGTCACTACAAGAACATGAGAGCAAGAAAACTTTGAATATTATACTCTCTTTGCCCTCTTTCAGTGAAACTAAGTTAGTCTTCTGTTAACCACATGGAACACAATGAAGTTTAAACCACTTGCCAGACACTGAATAAAATGTATACACAAACAGATGGTGAAATACTGAGAAACTTTCCAAACTTGTCTGGCAGAAAAACTTCTACATAAGCTACCAGCAGATGACACAGTTAAAATAATTTAAACCAGAGTATTAGAAAAGCCATATACAACATAAGAAAAATCATAACTATGAAAGAATCAGCCAAGAAAATAGTCACAACTTCATAATTTATGCAAAAGCAACGTAAAATGAAATATTTGATGAGACTACATTACAAAAGACCAGAGAGTCTCGGTAGAGCATGGGTATTGTGTATAAAGGAATGGTGGAGACAATTATGGAGAAGAAGCAAGAACCATAAGAATCTGAAGACAATACTGCTCTCCAGTATCTGCAGCAGAGTCTAGTGTATTCAAGTCTAAAATAATCTTTGCTGTCACAGTATTTCCCAATTACAGCTGCTCCTCTGAATGATGTGTATGTGATGACAGTGTATTCATGTTATTCCTTTAGCTCTAAAAGACCCAAGTTTATGTAGTTACTTGGATGTCTGATGTCAAGTATGCTACTATTATATTCTTAGAAATATATATACTCAAATTTTGATAATACCCTAAATCTCCCATATGAATAATTTTCAAACTAAGGTTGAAAAGTCAAGTTTCTTTAAAAGGAACTGAAGTTATTACATCAAATTTTTGTAAAAGCCATCAATTAATCAGGCCTACCATATTCAGTCTATAATTTCAGAAGCATTGGGCAATTTCAACTGCAAATTTCAGCAAAAAAGTGGTTCTTCAAGTAGATAAGCTACTGCATCATAATGTATTCTAAAGATTCTGAGGGGTTTAAAATTAGACACGATCAGTAGAGATTTTGGCTATTAATTTTGTGCTTGCCAATTCTTTTTATGTAAAGTTGAATATCCTTAAACTGTTTGCACTGTTGTATAGCTGGACTGTTTATTTGCTTGTAATGTAGCAAGGAATATCACATGAAAGCCCATGTCCCTGTCTTCAGAGAAGAGATGGAATCAAAGAAATAGAAAGTAAGGCCACAGAACTCCGACCTTATTCACAACAGGAAAGATACAGTTCTCACCAAGAAAGCTATTGATTTATTTTAACCTCCCTGCTCATGAATATATACTTTAAGCGTTTCTAACTTTCTGTTTTTTTCAATTTGAGAACATAATAATATTGTTTTAAAACATTTTGAATTCTTCTCAAATGCACAGAATCAGTCATAACATGAGACCAGTGACAGAAATCCCAAGAGGCATATTAAAGGATAAGGTGCATTATTCAAAATAAAAGGCAAAACTACCTCATTCCAAATTTTGCACGACTGCTTCCAAGTCAGCTGTGTAGCACGTTAATAGGAAGAATAGCAGTACAAAACAATAAAACAATAGCAGCAACCACTAGCAAGTTACAGTGTATGATCACTTCTGGACAAGAAACTGGCCAACAGATACATTCAGAAACAAAGGTTACCCACCACTGTGCCCACACAACCCTTTTGAGGGCAGAATGAGTACACAGGGTAAGGAAATAGGCAGAATATTTGACAACAGGATGTTGGCATAAGTCTGTTTTCATTAAAAGTCAAACTCACAAACTTACCAGATTGAGTCTTTTTTTGTTTTTCCATATCAGGCAAAAGAACAAACTAAAACTAGAGTCATTCTTCAAAATGCTAAACAGATTTCCTAGAAATAAGCTATTAAGGTACCACAAACCCTACTGATTTAGTATCGACACTTACCATCCAGGCAGAACATAGATTTGAAAAACTGCCTTTCTCACTCAGTTGTTCAGCCTCTATATTCCAAAAGGTTATCAACAGCTAATTAAGCCCTAGACCACGCACTGACAAACAAGGATACTTCGCTTAAGGAGAACTTTCCACTGTTTCATAACTTGTATTACATTTGAAAGGTACCCATAGGAATGTAAGTAAAGTGTAAAAACAATACATGCTCCAAATTTTAAAACCAGGACAGCAGTTCCAGTAAGCACATTATAATGCAAATGCACATGAATTATGTATTTATTTCACCTATTGCTTTCTAAGGATCAGTCCAAGACAAGGGAAGACTATCTTGTGGAATTTCAGACACACACAATTAAGTTGATTATTATCTTTTGAAAACTGAAAATTCCAGAGCTTTAACCTGTATTTGCAGAGCATCAAAACAACCAATTCAAAATTCTATCAATTTCAATAGTTACAGATGACAGAAGCTAGATGCATAAATCACATTAGCAGAGAGAAGAAATAACAAAATACAACATGAGAAATAATTTATATTATAACTAGGCAGATTACATTTACCAACTATCACCACCAGTCATCAAATCAAAGCACAAGAAAGAGAATCTTGTCAGATAAATGGGAAGTTTTCATAATGGATCATCACAGAAATTCTAAGATTCTACTCCAGACTTCTTATTTCTTGTGAATTGCCATTGGATTACATTATGCAATTCAAAATTCAAATAAATACTTCATTCCATTCTTTAACTTTGGAGACATTGAAGTTTTGAATGCTTGAAATGACATCAGTTTTAGATGATACCTAAGTAACAATTTTATTTTCTGAAAAGATTCTGTATTCATAAATTTTTTTCCAGTCCCAAAACTTTAAAATACACTGAAAATTATATTTTTTTCTTTTATCAGATTTGTCTTGCTAAATGTATAGATAACTCGAAATAGTTACTTGTAATCAAAGCATTCTTACGTAGTAGCAAGCAGATAAAAAATACCTTGTGCATAATCAATCTTTTCTAAGTCATGAGGATACCAACAATTTTTCACCTTTGGAATTTGAATACAGTTAAGATTGTGCTCAGTGGAGTGTATTCTCCATTCAGTGATATCTAAAGCTTTTTTTAACATTGTTGTTCTTTTTGTAACTTACTCTTGCGCACTGATTCTCAGAGCTGTTTTGTTTTGTTTTTCCTTGGGCAGTGATCCTGTATGCTAAATGTAATCACCGTTTTGAGTTTTCCAATGGCATTTGATGCTAAGCAGCACTGAATATATAGAATGCTAGTCCTTCTTCATTAGATGTATGCACTCTTATTTGAATAATTACTCCATACCTGTTTACCCTCTGCTATTCCTTGCCTGCTTTCTATCCAGCAGTTAACTTACTTAACATTTGTTATTTTTCCATCTTTAGTGTAATTCTAGTGTAGTTTTCTTCACTGTTTTATTCTTCCTTGCTTTTTAATTTTTTGCTGTTTATATATTCTCATTAAAAAAAATCGTATTTGTTTTTCCTGAAGTTAACTAAGCTTTTCAGTTTATCTCGGTTCAGACTATTTGTTTTTATATGAGGAAAAACCTACTAAGCATTAGTAACTTTGTTGAAACTAGTATATTTTTCCTTGCCAATAACTTTTAATGGAAAAGACACATAGTATTGGTGGATTATTTTGTTTGTTTTTAAAGAAAATTTTATCTTTCATTTACTTTCCTCTGGGACTTCAGTCATTCTGTGTATGATCTGAATTTTAACATGCTGTACTGTCTTCAAGGATAGTAATTACATTGAAAGCAGATTGGAAGGCAAATCACTGAGGCATTTGAAAAAACCCCCAGCAATTTCCAGAACATTATCTAGACTCTCAAAGGAGTGACACGGAAAAAAGCCTCTTCATATAAAGAAAATGCACGTCAAATTAAAGGCATACAGTGAAAATGGGTTGTAGAGCTCATAAGTAATTGATAATAATTAATGCAGATGTTCCAAACTCTGCTGGGTATGATGCTTTTCTCCTTGAGTAATTTTTCTCAAAATTGATATAATGGATTTAAGTTACTTGGCAAATCTCCTTCCCTAGTCTGTTATACAGACAAAAACTGAACACGCTCATTGTGCCTGAATTCCATGTAAACCTTTCTTCCTTCTCAGTAAATATATTTAATCATATTAATGATGAGTATACGGACAACTAGGCTGCATTAAGGTTTACAAAAAAAAAGAACAAAAAAAAAGAGCTTGTTAAGGACTTTCTGCTGATATGGACAGCTCATTTGCTTTGCTTCTTGTTGAAACAAACAAATTTGACAAATGAAAGAGATTATTTTCCTTCGCATTAGCCATTAAGCCGGTGATCAATAACATCTACATCTAAGCATGTTACTTCAGTTCAAAACAGCAAAGCACCTATGCAAGTATTCAGAAAATCACCTATGGGATGGATTAGAGGACAATCCCCCTAAGATTTTTTTAATCCAATGGGTAACAAATTCAGTGATTTTAATTAATTATACAGAATTTTTTAAAAGGAAAAGTGTGTGGTTCTAGTGCTGAACACTTATTTCCTCTTGCGATTTTTGCAAAGCAAAGTTCCTCCTTCAGCATTCAGACTGCCTCTGAACAATCTGTTAGCACACAGAGTAGGGGACATACACAGTAACACTGGGAGCAACCTACCCTCACATGGAAATTGGTGCAAACAAGTGAGCATAGACTCAACACAAGTAAGAAGAGTCATGTGAAGGAAAAAAAAAAAAAAAACAGTAAGAAGGCTAAGAAGTTTGTACAATTGCAGAATTGTCATTCAGCTACTCAGCTGAATTCCCACATAAGAGCTCAATATAGTTTTTACTTACTCAGAGATTATGCTATATTGGGCTACTTCAAGAACTAAGCATTGATATTTTCCTGAAACTATATAACACTTCGCAAACACAAAGTCCTTTATTTATAATCTCAGCAACATCTAACTTCAGTATTATTATTTCTACACAGAACATCAGACAAATTACAGATACTACATGGTTGATGTCTGAGACCCGTGACAGTAAAAGGAATTACAACTTTATGCTATTTTACAAATGGGGCAAGAATGTATGAACTTAGATCTCATCTCCTATTTAGTCAAGATAAGAATGGGATGTAAATCAATCTCCCTGTGGGGTACATCAGATTAAGATCAAAGACTTTCGGTAAAGAATATCTCCACAGTTCAAGTTACTGTCACCTGCACAAACTGAAATGACTCAAGAGCAGTCTTGCGTGATACAGAAAAAGCAGCAAGAGAAAATCACTAAGAAAACAGGATGCTCCCTGAAAAGCTGATTAGTCAAGGCTATAAAATAGTTATCATTTGGATCACAAATTCTCCTCCACCCCAATAAATAATTTTGACTGATACCAACATTCAGCAGTGCTCATAATTAAACTAGTGAAAAATCTACTGAAATTTAAATTTAAGCAATTAAGTAATTCTAATCTCTCAAAACCGATACCTCAGCTAATCATACAGACATTACAACCAGTCTTCACAACACCTTTTACAGCTGCCTTAGATCTCTTTCACAGCCAGTTTCTATAGGCCCCCTAGTAACAAACAGCCAACAAACCAAACAAGCAGAGGTAAAAAATAAAGAGAGCTCATTGTAATTTTTTGAGTCTATCACTGATTTTAAAGTTAAATAATCTGTTCTAAACAATGCAGAGTATAACACAGCCATGCAGATTAACTATGTACCTTGGGAAAATGAAAATATTAAAAGCGAGTTTATATGTTGTAGCATAATTTCCACAAAAGAAATATGAAAAGCTACTAAACATCAGGCCAAAGTGCAGCATATAAAATTCGAAGTAAACACAAACTTCTGCATTTATCATACTACCTGAAATACAGAAAAAATCCTCATCCTAAGAAATCAAAGGAAGGGAGCAAATTTTGTAGAGAAGATGCATAGTTCTTCACCATAGATCTAAACAATACAGGCCTGTGTCAGACTGGTTAACCATACACACAGCCATTTTTTCATAGTTATCACCACCCACTGTTCACATCGTAATATTGCTGTTCTGCAAAAACCCATCCATTCTTTTCTGCTGTATAAGGCTGAAAGTCTAAAGCAGAAAGCAGACAAAAAATCATTAGATTTTATTACTTCTGATAGTGAAAACCAAGGGAATTATTCTCTCTTATCAATAACATTCTCCATCTGGGGGGGAATGTTTATTATTGTTTTGCTGGAGTTGGAAGCATGTAAATTTTTAAATACTAAAGGCAAGAGATAAACAACTTGGAAAACATTTCTAGCAAGCTTTTCTTTCCTTAAACAGAGATGACCAGAGAAGAGACTTGTTTCGGAGCCCAAGGAGGTAAAACAATGGTATCTGTAGACTTTCAACAGATTCCTTTGTTGTGCTCTAATTCTCTGCCTTAAGCCCTGAAATTTCCATCTGTTTAGAAATTCACCTTTTCATTTACTACACAGCCCTGCGCTGCCTGAGCATCTTGCTTTAAGTTGGTCCTGCTGCAAGGAGGAAATTGATCACATCCAAATGTCTTTTTCAGCCTAAAGTCTTATTCTGAGACTACAACCAACTCAAAAATAGAATCATAGAATCATAGAATCACCAAGGTTGGAAAAGACCTAAAAGATCACCCAGTCTGACCGTTCACCTATTCCCAATAGCTCCTACTAAACCATGTCCCTCAACACAACATCCTGTCTTTCCTTGAACACCCCCAGGCTCGGTGATTCCACCACCTCCCTGGGCAGTCCATTCCAGTGCCTGACCACCCTTTCTGAAAAGTAATACTTCCTCATGTCCAGCCTGAATCTCCCCTGCCGTAGCTTGAAACCATTCCCCCTGGTCCTATCACTAATGACACAAGAGAAGAGGCCGACCCCCAGCTCACTACAGCCTCCCTTCAGGAAGTTATAGAGAGCAATGAGGTCTCCCCTGAGCCTCCTCTTCTCCAGGCTGAACATTCCCAGCTCCTTCAGCCTCTCCTCATATGGCCTGTGTTCCAGACCCCTCACCAGCTTTGTTGCTCTTCTTTGAACACGTTCCAGGGCCTCAATATCTTTCTTGCAGTGAGGGGCCCAAAACTGGACACAGTACTCGAGGTGCGGCCTCACGAGTGCTGAATATAGGGGAACAATCACCTCTCTGCTCCTGCTTGCAACGCTGTTTCTGATGCAAGCCAGGATGCCATTGGCCTTCTTGGCCACCTGGGCACACTGTCGGCTCATGTTCAGCCGAGCATCATTCAATACCCCCAGGTCCATTTCCTCTACGCAGTCCTCCAGCCACACCGCCCCAAGCCTGTAGCGTCGCCTGGGGTTGTTGTGGCCGAAGTGCAGGACCCGGCATTTGGCCTTGTTGAAACTCATCCCATTGGCTCCAGCCCAGCTCTCCAGCCTGTCCAGATCCCTCTGTAGGGCCTCGCTACCCCCAGGCAGATCCACACTTCCAGCCAATTTGGTGTCATCTGCGAATTTACTGAGGGTGCACTCGATGCCTTCATCCAGGTCATCAATAAAGATATTGAAGAGGACAGGCCCCAGCACCGACCCCTGGGGAACACCACTCACGACCGGTCGCCAGCTGGATTTGACTCCATTCACCACCACTCTCTGTGCCCGGCCCTCCAGCCAGCTCCTTACCCAGCCAAGAGTGTACCCATCCAAGCCTCTGGCTGCCAGCTTCTGCAGGAGAATGCTGTGGGAGACAGTGTCAAAGGCTTTGCTGAAGTCTAGGTAGACCACATCAACAGCCTTTCCTTCATCCACCAGATGGGTCACTAGATCATAGAAGGAGATCAGGTTGGTCAAACAGGACCTGCCCTTCATGAACCCATGCTGGCTAGGCCTGATCCCCCGGTCACCCTGCACATGCCGCATGATCTCCCTCAAGACAATCTGCTCCATAAGCTTCCCTGGCACCGAGGTCAGGCTGACAGGCCTGTAGTTCCCCGGATCCTCCTTGTGACCTTTCTTATAAATGGGAGTCACATTGGCAAGCCTCCATTCTTCTGGGACCTCACCAGTCAACAAGGAGCGCTGACAGATGATGGAAAGCGGCTCGGCTATCACCTCCGCCAGTTCCCTCAGCACTCTCGGGTGGATCTCATCTGGCCCCATCGACTTGTGGCAGTCCAGCTGGAGCAGTAGGTCTCTGACTGCTTCTTTCAGAATCACAGGGGGGTTAGTGTGCTCCCCAGCCGAGATTACCAGGTCAGAGAGAGGGGTATCCTGAGGATAACTGGTCTGACTTTTAAAGACAGACGTAAAGAAGGCATTCAGAACCTCCGCATTTTCCTTATCCTCAGTGGTCACATTCCCAGCCTCATCCAGCAAAGAGTGGATATTCTCCTTTGTCCTCCTCTTACTGTTAATGTATTTATAAAAGAGTTTCTTATTCCTTTTCACACCAGCGTTTACTAGAATAATAATATAATAGAATAATAGAATAATAGTTTACTAGAAATGTATATGAATATTCTTGCATTCCTTACACCTATTTGGATATTGCATAGCAGTAAGAACTTAACTGTATGAAAGTGCTCCTACAGAAGTCAATCAACTAAGAAGAAAATTCTCAACTCCATTTTCAGCTAGGTATGGATCGCTACTCATTAATTTTGCTGCTATTCTGATGAGTGTAAATGCCCAGCTCTAAACTTGCATTTTACGTAGGAAAGCAGATAAATTTGTATTTCTTTTTTAATTCCATGAGCAAAAGACAATTTCAGGATGTTTTATGTTTAGTTCCTTCCTACAATGACAAATGTAGCAATGAAAATTCTCCAAAAATTTCTGGAATTCAGTCTCTAATTGTTGTACATCTTTATGTTTGAAATCCAAATATGTTTTCTCTTGAAGCAGAAGAGCCCTCACTAGTGGATACAAACAGGTCCAATTGCTAGTTCAAGACCGAATTTGGTCCCTCCCAAAATTTCATCAGTCCTAACACACTCACTTCTGCGGAAATGTAACACACCTTCTAGAATTAACTGAGATCTCCTCTTGCTTTTTTCTGTGGGCAGTAGCTTAGACTCACAAGCCAATGTTGCTTTCACACAACTCAGGATAGAAGTTCCTGAGATGTTATTCAGATCCCACACTGAAAAACATGGACCGTCTTCTTTGAAATTAAATATGGTTGCTGCTGACAAGTCAGAAGTGTAACTTTATTTGACACTTCCAAACAGTGTTTTGGTGAAATGCTGATAAACTGTAAACAAAGTTTACAAGATCACTTTTATTTCTAAATGGGAGGTGGGGAAGGTGTTTTCATGTCACCTCTGATGGCACGTGAACAACTTCATGTTCTTAATAATTTCACTATGTTTAATCACACAAGACCTGCGTATGGCCAACTATCGAAGGAAGTACAAATCCTGAATCTATGGTCCATCACTGTTATGCAAGTATCCTAGCTTTTCCCATGTGAATTTCTTCGACTTACATTATCAGACAGAATGAGCCTACACTGTTCTGCAAAAAAAAAGTTGGAATCTGTGGATAACATGAAATCCTATGTTTATCATTTTCAGAGAAATATACTGATCTAGTCCTGGAATCGCAAAACCAGATTAGGAGCAGAATCTTGAAATTAGAAGATAGAAGTGAAATGCTTGAACAAAAAACTGAACCTTCAACAAAAAAAAACCCAGTATTTATATGAGCAGAAACATCAACTCCACTTCAACTATGCAACTATGGAAATAAGAGTTGTGACTGTCTGCATGTATACATGTTCATGCACATGTACACCTGGATTTTAAAACAAAAACTATTTCTTAGGACTTAGGGATTAAGCACAAACCACGCTTCCACTGAGTCTATGCAACAGCAAGACTTAAGTAAATGAGGAAAAAAACACGATTTCAAGTAACATGTTTTGGCCCTCATTGTTTCTGCTTTGCAGCAAGAACTTTTTATCCCATTTTAAATCTCCAGTTCTTAAGAGAGATAAACCATGTGAAACTGTTTGAACACTTTTTATCTAGCAAAAATGTCTGTTGAAAAAGCTCTTGAATGCAAGCTCTTATAAGTGACTGCATTTTTTATTGCAGCAGCTAAGATTTTAATCAAGGAAAACTTCAGAAAAATAGTAATATAAACGTATACATAGTTTATAAAGACAAAAATAGCTTCACTAACCCTTTTGTAAACATACAGCTTTCAGCAAGGGCCAGCACAGTCATTATTCAAACTCCTCTAAACCAGGCCTTCTCATTTGCAGTGCTTTCTTAATCAGCTCTATGCTGAATGTGTCTACAAATAGATAAGTTAATCCAGAAAAAGCCATCCTCACATATTTGGAGTGGACTTCACACCTTTACGCATATTGAGACATAAAGCAAACTGCTATGCCAGTGCAGAGTGTGTTACTAGACATATGCAAGTTAGTGGCAATCTGTTGATGAAAGCATTCCTATATTACAAACAAATCTCTGGAGGTGATTCTTTCAAATACTTTCACCTTTGACAAATCTGATGAGATTTTCACAAGAGCAATAGAATATACCCCAACACAACCACAAAGCTCCCTTTCCCTGACAATCACCACACTTCTGTGCCAAAGGATGAGAACTGTTCCAGAGATAGGAGTAAAAAAAAAAGTAACCAAAACTTAATAGAATTGAAACATGTAATTTGTAAGCCTCATTATTTGAAACAGCTGGATTGGTATGGTTGAAATAAAAATTAAAATAAACTAACTCTGAGTCTAGATATGTTGAACATACAAATCTTCCTATTTAATTTGATTTCCAGAAATGTCAATTCTGCTTTATTTTTGTCTCGTGCAACTTCTCAGAACAAGGTTTTTTATATTCTGCAAACTAATTTAATATAGGTATTTAAGCAATAACTCAATAATACACAAGGTGTATCAAATATCCATTAACATTCCATGGGTGTCCAACCTTCTGGGTTGTCTGAGCCACACTGAGCAAACAGGAATTGTCTTGGGCTGCATACACAAAGGTCGCTCCAAAAGTTATGTCTCCTATTTATTTCCATGAAAACTACAACTGATGTAACAGGCACAAGAACACTTTTTGATAGAGCAAATTCTCAGCTACAAAGCAATACTTTGTAGCTACCACCATTAGCTATGTATTTTTGCCAGCAATTAACCTACATGCCAAAAAGTCTGCATCAGTGGATGTGACCCATTGTTAGTGTTGCCACTGCTGAAACACAACACCTATTGCCGCACTGTGCTTGAATCCACAAATATTTCCGTAAGTGTTCAGGAAGAACCAACGAATGTCAGTCGATTCCATCTTTTTACGCATGACAGAACTCCACAGTTTTGATTCATATGCGCTTCCATGTCAGACATCATTGTGTGAGACTGCCCCTCTGCTGCCATCTGCCAAATGACCTCTGATGTTGTGGGCCAAGATAACAAAACAGGAGGCATTAACTTCAGAGCAGCCCTCATAAAATATATAATAACATAGTTAATGTCTATAAGCAACAAAACATATTTTGATCTTCAATATTTTTTTAAACAAAAAAAAAGCAACAAAAGCAGAACTAGTGGGATATGTGACCTCGGTTTTGTGAAATTAACGCATCAAACCCTGGTTCCATAGCAGCGGCTGCAATTCTTAGTGAGTTCTCAAGGTGCTGTCAGAGACTTTGGATGAAATTTTACTCTTCTGGTACTTCATCCTTGAAAACAGTTGGTCACAACGTGCATGCTACCAAAAAGCGATGACGTGAAGAAGGTGAGATTGCGAAGGGAGGAACGTTCTACTCTGGTACGATGGGACTGATGAAAGAGTCTTGGGCAGATTTTTGAGTTGAGTGTCTGATCACAACTCTGTGCACTCCATTTGAAAATTCCCAGGTCATGCATTTATGTCAACTGAAAATGGAAGTGCAAATAGGCCAAAAAAAAAAAAAAAAAGATGACTGTTTTTTTTCAATCTTGAAGCCTGTTCTCAAATGCTTTTATCAAAATGGGAAGCACGGCTGCGTATTTTCTGCTGCTCACAGGACTGTGTTCAGCCAGTGAACCAAAAGGCAGACAACTCTTTGCTGTCAGTTGAGCTGCACTACCCTGCACCCTCCCCACGCCCCAGCTGCAGCTCAGGCAGTGCTCATCACACACCAATGTTTGGCTGCTGCAGGACAGTGGGTGCGTGCCTGGGGTCAGGCTAGGCTGCTTGGCAAGCAGAGCTGCAGGTGGTGCAGGGCTGGAGCTGGGCTGCAGTGCCAGTTGTGCTGGGCCACATGAGGCCCGAGAGCTGCTCATGCTTGGGTTAAAGGAAGTTTGTGTGGACATTATGTTTTACACTGATCATGACTGAGACAACGACTTAAAACTATCAAAGAGAGAAACTTGAAAATCTAAATGGCATCATCTAAGGCACTCCCATCTGGTTGTTTCAGTGCTAAATTATTCATTTTGCATCAATCTGACGAGGTGGCTCTTTAGAACAAATCACTACTCATCTACTTCAGGAAAATGTTAATGTTTACAAAACTCAGTCCACTAATTCTACAATTACATTTACAAGAAGATAAAGTATTAGTGACATTTAGAACTGAAATAGCTACTTGTCAGTTTTTCCCAAAATATCAGAACCTCTGAAACCAAGCAATAATTCTATTGCTCTTCATGTACAGTTCTTCAGGAGTCTAGTAATGTCATCTAGATCCTCCTAAACATATGTCCTCTGCTCAACATTTAGCCATTCTACAGTAAATAGAGAGTTAATACTGGATGGCTGGCCCTCATGTAATTAAGCGTAAGTTATAAAGTACATAAGACATCCTTTGCCTACTTGGAGAAGTTTCTACAGAAAGCAATCCTTGGTCATATACTATATGAATGCATTCTAGTCCATTAAGTTAGTCTGTCTCCATAGAACTGCTGGAAACACACTGCATTTAAATGGCAATTTTGATTTAGGCTTGAAAAGATAACTATAACACCATGTTCTTATGTTTGCACCACACTACTCCAATGACCTTAAAAATTAACAAAACAGTAAATTCCAAAGGAAACATTACAGACATGTTGGAACAAATCATGAATTTAGAGATATAGAATAAAATTTGTTATCACAGTAATTATAAGGAAGATATTTAAAAGAAAGAAAGAAAGAAAAAAACCTTGAAAAAATTCTAGAATTTTAGCCCCAGAAAACCTCTGTTCAGGTTATTCACTGAAGTTTAAAATAAAAATGTTGGCAATAATGAAACAATTAGTGCTCATGTGTCTTGCACTAAAAAAAGAGAAGGCATCTCTGCATCATAATTTGGCTAAATATACATTTCGTTCACTGTGAGTCGCACAACAGAAGGAACTACAAATGAGTATAAGTAAATTATTTATTTTGAAGGAAGGAATGTATATGGACTAGTAAGCTTATGATAACAAAAGAAGATCTGCATCTTATCTCACCAGAAGTTCAATCGCTGAAGACTGAAATGTTTGCGAGTGAGTTTTAAATCATGCCACCAATGAATATATATCTTAATTGTAAACTTCCATTTAAGAAGTTTTCATTATCATACATACTACTCAGTTTTGCTTCTTAATCAGATATTTTCTGTCCTGGTGGACTGAAGATTTCACAAATGGCAGTTATGGAAACATTTCAAGAAAAAAAAACAAAAGGTTTTTAAATTAAAAACAATCCCTCTCAAGAGAAATTATTAGTGAATAGTTGAATGATAAAATTAGCATAAAAATTAAAGTTAATTCCGTCAAGGATGGTAAAGCAATCAAATGGGAATAATTTGGAAATGGCAAGAAGAAAAAAAAAAGCAAAAAGTCAATGAGGAATTGGTTAGTAACACTGTGTAGGCAGACTGATTTTGAAGAGAGATAACATACAACCAAAATAATGTTTTATTCTCATGAGCATACTACAAAGAAAGCCAGTAGGTCTGTTTGGCACCAGAATTTACATTCTGCCCCCAGAATGTGGGCAGCTCTGCTACAATCAAAAGGATCCTGTATGGGCTTCTGCATGGCGTCGTAAAGTTGAATAACAGATATCCAGAGCTCAAGGCCCAAATGCTTATCCGTAAGTAACTAAATCACATCTACAAGTTGATTTGATATTTATTTTTTAAATCGCTAATTAAACTACATATGTATCCCAACTCTAGGTTTCTTATCCAATGTTTTTTGAGTTCAGTATTTTATTTGCTAATTAAAGGATACATTTAATTGATCAATTCTGATGTGAAGACGACAAATGCAAAGTCTATTAATACCCTCTTCAATAGCTAAGTCATATTCAGCTCCTTGAATTTCCATTAAATGCAAAATCAACATTTTTCTCTGAAATTTTTCATTTTTACTGCATTTCAACTTCTTTCTTTAGGCTGTTGTTCCTGGAACTAGACTCAGAACTCAGCTGCAGTCTTAATGATAACTGCTGAGCAAAATACTAACAAAACATCCTTCAACAATGTCATTACTAAAAGTTAATTCCCCATGTACATATTTTTATAAGATGTACATCTGTTCTTCTGTTCCCTCATAGTCAGAACTTATACACAATTAACACAAGATGACTTTTAGGAAGTGTGTCCGATTCTGAAAATATTCTTATTCATGTATGACCTTGCAAGCTCTTGTCTTTACCCAACTGACCAATCAATCTGCTTTCATTGTCACTGACTAATAGTAACTGTTCATGTTCTAAAATACGTTCTACTTTATAAAAATATAAAAATTATAAGTACGGAAATCTTATGAAACTGTGTCAAAAATATAATGCTTTAATTACTTTCACTCATTGTTTTAAGATCACTCACGATTAAGCAATCCAATTTACATGTGCCGAAGGCTTAACATGTATTTACAAAATCAATCTTTCAAGTTCAAAACAAAACTTACTGCAATTAATAGAAAAGTTTGGATTGTAATTTACTGCTTGTAACATACTCATGGCTACAATGTAACATTTTTAACTAAGTCTGATAAACATTTTGATCACAAAAAAAAATTGTAAGAGATACTCTATTGCACTTATCAAATGGGATTTACTAGGTTTAAATGGTATTTTTTCTATTTCAGCTCAATTAGCATTCAGTGAAATCACACACCTTTGAAAAGGCTACGTGTTAAGAAGCAGAACTTCAGTCTGCTCCAATTCATACAATGAAAAACAAAAACTATCCTACGTACAATTCTTCTATTTAAAATATCAGTGGGATTTTATCTAAAAATGTATTTAAATTACATGAGGAAACTGATAGGAGGAACAAACTAAAATTTTATTATACATACAGTGGAATTGCCTGCAATTCAAACTGTCAAAAACCCAAAGCACATATTTTTCTAAAATTTCGATCTGTAGGATATTAACTATCATTAGTCATTTACTGCATAACTTTAAAACTGAATCAGATTTAAACACGAATGGTGCAGATTTAATTTTATTTTCTTAGACAGAATGCACGTTTATCTTCGTAAGCAAAAGCGCCAAAATAAATTCCTGTCTACCCTAGTTTAATTTCTCATTATCAAACAAAAACATTTGAGTTCGCTTTACTAAGGCTATTGTACTTCCATTTATTACTAGAATAATCAGGCAATTCTGATCATTAAAACAAGATGTGTATCTCATGAGAAAATTGTCCTTTAAATTGAGTTAAAGGTTAAAATTAACCCGTGAATACTTGAGAGGAAAGAACTTCATCTACATGTAATAAAAGACATAATCAATTTTTCATGGGAGAAAACAGGAAAGGAAATTGCTAGAGTGAAATCTACTTGTATAACGAAGTTATACAATGGAAGTGTTTGCTTAAAAATTTATGTATGACTCAAAAAAACATGGGAAATTTCCTACCAATTTTAAAAATAGCAAATTCCTGCCCCCTTCCCTATCTGATATGAAGCTGAGCTGATGGAAATATTAAAGCTTCCAGCCTCCTATCATTTTTATCCTGCCTGAAGTTATTTACCTCTCAGATCTGCTAACAAGGCTGCTCAAAATTATTATTCAAACTACCTCAGTCAGAATGAGTCAAGACCAGAAAAGATGTAATAATTAAACAGCTTTTGCAATCTGTCTCATTTTGACAGAAAGGGGTTAGGAAACAATTCACGAGGAAAGTTTGTCTGTATAACATAAGTTTTCACAATACAAGTTTCAAGTGAAATATTAAATGTGCTAGGACAAGAAAAGCAAATGCCCGCATTGAAACTATTGCTTTTGCATGCTAAGCAAATACATTTTGATTGTCTAGCAAAAAACAACTTCCTTTGAAAAGGCTGTTCCTTCTTGCTGTGGTCACTGCATAGATCTAAAAGGAACAAATTGTTTAAAAAGCACTGAAGTACTGTAAATATCTAAATTCCACGCCTGCTGGATACACCAAGCCTTTTTCTTTTTCAATTTATACTTTCATTACAAGATTAATGAAAAGAAGATACAAAACAACAACTTCTAGCACTTCAGCCATAACAGAATCGCAGAAGCACAGAGGTAGAAAGGGACTTCAAGAGATCATCTATTCCAATGCCACCCCTCTCCCCCCCAGCTAAAGCAGGTACCCTACAATAGGTCAAACAGGTAGGCATCCAGTCACATCTTGACTACCTCCATAGAAGGAGACTCCACAACCTCTCAGGACAGCCTGTTCCAGTGCTCCAACATCCTAGCCATAATGAAGTTCTTCTTCATGTTAATATGAAACTTTCTATTTTCAAGTTTTAGGCCATTACTCCTTGCCCTACTGCTACGCAGCACTGAGAAGAGCCTGGCCTCACTCATTTGCCTCCCACCTTTCTGTAGATATTTATAAACGTTTATCAGATCCCTTCTCAGTCTTCTTTCCCCCAGACTGAACAGACCCAGGTCAGTCAGCCTTTTCTCATATCTGAGATGCTCCAAGCACTTTTGTGGCTCTCTGCTGAACTCCTAGGAGATGAGCAGGTTTTTTTTTTTTAACTAGAAAGCCCAGAAGTGGACATGGTATCTTAAACATGGCCTCACCACGGCAGTGTGAGCTGCTGGTCACACTCTTTTTAATGCACCCCAGAATACCATCAGCTTTCTTGGCCACCAAGGCATACTGTTGGCTCATGGCCATCCTGTTGTCCACCAGATCAGCCAGGTCCTTCTCTGCACAGCTCCTCTTCAGCAGATCATCCCCTAACCTGTACTGACTCATGAGGCTGTGCAAGACTCTACACCTGTTCTCATTAAACCTCATTCAGTTCCTCCCTGGAAAAAAACATCTTGATATGAATAAAGGAATTTCATCAGAGCTGAAATGCATCTGTTTATATTATAAACTAATTCTGAAAATATGCCTGAACACTAACATTTTCCAAGAATAAAGTCTCAAAAATCTGTGGGAAAAAATTTCAAACATCAGAATTTCATCTTTATATGGAATATTTTGCATAAAGTCCATGTACATATGTACTTGAAATAATTTGGCAGAAGGTTTTTTTGTTTGTATCATTAATTGTTTTTGGTGTTGTTTTTTTTTTTCCTCTCCTGTAGGGTATGAGTCCAAGCCACACTATAGCACTGGAAAATTTAGTTTTTTCACCTCAGTATAATTTACTTTCTCTTCCAGTGTAGAAGACTAAATATACTAAATATGCTACAAGGTGACTTTTTAGAGAATACTAACTTTGGACATCAATACAAACGCTACACACCACAGTATGTAGATTATTTTAAAAAGTAAATCCAAAACTACACAGAAGCACAAGACAATTATACAGAGGCCTAAGACTGCAATTAAGTAAATATTTTTTAAATTATTCCCTAAACAAAGACAGAATCCTAGTAATTAGTTTCAAACATGCTTTGCCAACTGGTCTTCAAAATTCTGAAGAAAGGCAGTGCTGAAAACTAGATTCTAAGAAAAAGTTTATACAAACACTTTCATACTGGTCTTGGCACTTGTATATGATTGCTCTCTGTTGTTTTCAAAACAGTCAACTGATAAATATTCATTGTATTTAACAAGCATAAAATGTTTAACACAGACGCTGAATGTGTACTAGTATTAATTAGTAATACTGCTAGTTACATTTATCCAAAAACTTTCTTCACTGCTGTGAAGCTGTTTTTTAACAACCAAAAAGACGGCATATCTAACAAGTTAAATTACCATATTTCTTCTAATACATTATGGAATCATTGAATCATTTGAATTGGAAAGGATCTTTAAAGGTTGTTTAGTCTAACTCCCCAACCATGAACAGGAGTATCTGCAACTAGATTAGCCTGGCCTTGAATTTAAGTCTCTTAGCACCATCCCTCTCTGGGCAACCTGCTCCAGTGCTTCACCACTTTTACAAAACACAACTTTTTCCTTTTAGTTTGAAACCATTTCTCCCTGTCCTATCGCAACAGATCCTGCTAGAGTCTGTCCCCTTTTTCTTCAAAGTCCCTCTGAAAGGCCACTCTAAGGTCACCTCAGAGCCTTCTGTTCTCCAGGCTGATCAGCCCCCCAACTCTATCAGCCTATTGTCATAGGGAAGATGTTCCATCCCCTGGATCATTTTTGTGGCCCTCCTTTGGATATGCTCCAACAGGTCCACAACTCTCCTGTACTGAGGACTTCACATCTGACACAGTACTCCAGGTGAAGTCTCACCAGCACAAACTACAGGAGCAGGATCACCTCCCTCGCCCTGCTGGCCACACTGCTTTTGTTGCAGCCTAGGACACATTTGGCTTCCTGGGTGCACGGGCACACTTCGGCTTACTATCCACAAGTACCGTATACACAAGTACACAAGTTCTGTGGTTGTGCGCCATCCTTACATTTCCCAGCTTGTACTGACAGTGAGTTGCCAGAACCCAGGTGTAAGACCTTGCATCTAGGCTGACTGAACATCATGAAGTTCTCCTGGGCTCACTGCTTGAGCCTGTCTGGGTCTTTTGCGTGGCATCCCATCCCTCTGGTGTGTCAACCGCACAACACAGCTTGGTGCCAAGAGCACACTTGCTGAGTGCACACTTGGCCCCACTGCCAGTGTCACTGATGAAGATATTAAAAAGCATCCATCCCATTTTCCTGAGAAACACCACTTGTCACTGATCTCCGTACAGACATTTAGACACTGACCACCCTCTGGGCAGAATCTCGCAGCCAGCTCCTCATCCACTGGACAGACCACCTCCCAAATTCATATATTAGCAATTTAGAGAAACAAATGTTAGCTATAGCATCTAGACAATACTTCCACTTAAACTGAACTGTGTTAATCCAGTTTCTGCTCTTAGTTCTGTTTCCATATATGCAAAATAAATGATTCTCCAACTACTAAAACAACACTAAAAGATTGCTCAGGATGACGCTGTCAGCATGAAGTGATATCATCAGAACAGCATGTCTCACTTGAAGAGTGAGAAATGCTGTGAAAGAAGAAATACTATGTAATTCCAGTTTTTTGAAGGAGTCTTTCTTCACAGCATATCGCCATTTGGACATACCAGAACTCACTCTCCTGTGGACTTGAAGCTATGGGGGGAAAAAATAAAAAACACAAGGAAAAAGAATGTGAGATGCAGTAGGTGGTCTAGCTCTGAAGATTATGGGATAAGGACCTCATCCAATGAAGTAAAACAGGATCTCTTAGGCTGAAGTCGTATTTCCATTTCAGGAAAGATATAATGGCATTATGGAAGGAAGACCAACTGATTGCTTTAGAAGCAGGAAACTGACTACTGGCCACCATCAACAGTACTTTTCCAGATCTCCCTCAAATCTCTTTTCTAACAGGCTATCAAATCTTTATGCAATTCTGGGCCAAACTAAAGGAACACATGCCTAAAAACAGTGGTCATGAAAGAACTCATACTGATAGCTACCACCTACACAGAGAAAGAAACAGAGAAAGGCAGTAATAGAAGGAAGATGAGACAACAGCTGCTCTAAATGTGAACACAATTAACATGATGGAATTGGTTAACATATAAAAAGCAAAGGGCAGTTGGGGATGAAAGTAATCAGATACATACTTCACTGAAATAACTTCATCTGTTTAACTGAAGACAGGTCTATCTTGAAGTATAATTTATCCCTAAACAACTTTTTGCAGTGGTCAGGCAGCCAATATTTTGAAGCTATTATTTAAATGAGTATGAACATTAACTTATTAAAGGATGAGAGAAGGAAGGCGTGTGAGAGGAATTTTCTAACCGGGAACCAGATGTTGAGCAACTACAGCAGTGGCTGCTACAATGAAGCACAAAGTTCAGGACTGCTAAATTTCAGGTTTGGCTGCCATTATACTTCTAAAAGGAAAAATGGATGAGAATAGGGACACAGAACACCTGTTGCTGGAAAATTTAATATCACTGAGCTTTCTTGCTTATTCATACAGAAATATCTATCACATTTGTGATAAGAAAAAATCCAAATAATAAAAACAATATTATCCGTTTCCTCTTCCTTTGTTGTTTTAACATAGAGGTCAACTGATATTTTGGAATGATATAAACAAGATGTTAGTTTTGTCTAACACACAGCACATTTTTTTAATGCACACCATTCAGGTGTATCTCCATGGAGTAATATTAAGCTTTTTCCATTTTCAAAACTTTCTTTCACTTTCACACAATGCATTAATGTTGACATCAGCGTTACTATAAACTTTAGTGCAATTCTGTAGACATGACAGATCCTTGCCTTAACTGAAGCTCCAAATAAGGCTGAAAAAAATGGTAAATACACAATGATAGAGGCAAAGAGTGTGTTAAATACACTTTATTAGGCAGACAATATATAGCACACTGATGCAGAATGTACTAAAAACATTTATCCAAAAGCTTTATTCAGCCTTACCTGGAACAGCAATATGTACGTGCACTTAAAAGCAGCTGAAAGGTATTCAGAATCTTTTAAAATATAAGTTCTAGGTACCACACAACCATAAATGAAAAGATGAATGAAAGCTTGCAAAAGATTACATTTTAAATTAGGTCAATAGCACTACCAAAAAGAGCTTTGGTTGTATGTTTTAAAAACAGTGGACGGCTACATTAAGTTTACAGACAGGGTTAAAGTTAAAGTAATCATCTCTGCAAGGCAAGCTTTTAAAGACAAGTTACAGCAGTCTCATGAACAAGACAACTGAGATTCTGTATCTGCTTTCTCTTATGATATAGTTTTATTCTAATTACTTGAAACATCAGGAAACTTATCAGAAACAACACTACACAGATCTGAGTACATGTGCACAAGACCTATTCCAGTTAATAAATACATTAGTATTAAAAGTACTTAGCTAAATTTCTAGGTTAATTACTTTTATTCAGCCATAAATAACATTAGTTATAGAACTGGGTTTTTTAATTTCCTTCTGCAACTAACAAACTAGCAAACTGAAAAATCTGCAAAAGTACAATGAAACTGACATGAATAATGAAAAAATTTGTATAAAAATAAGGCCAGATTTTTACTTTAAAAAAAAAAAAAAAAAAGTTATTATACTTTTACGCAAGCCACCATCTGGAATACTTTTGAGAAAAATAAAATGAACTCAACCAAGAAAGGAAAGTTTTGCAAGGCACACCACCCCTAGTGAGTGACGCAGGCAAGCTAGTCACAACAGAAAAGAAGAAGGCAAATGTACATAGTAACATCTTTGCCTTCATATTAAAACTCCAGGCCCTTTATCATCTTTGTGGCCCTCTGCAGGTCTCTCTCCAGGAGATCCCTGTCTTTTTTGCACCAGGGAGCCCAGCCATTCTCCATGATATTTGAAAAGTTGTGGCAATCAGGTGAAGTCCTTGGTGACTGGAAAAGGGCAACATCACACCCATATTCAGAAGGGTAAAAAGGAGGGATCCTGGGAACCACTGACCTGTCAGTCTTACCTCTCTGCCTCAAAAGATCATGGAACATTCTGGAAGCTATGCTACAGCATTTGGAAGGCAGTAAGGTGCTGGAAAACCAGCATGGCGTCATCAAAAGCAAATCCTGCTTGATGAACCTGGTGGTCTTTTATGATGATATCACTGTATCAGTGGACAAGGGAAGAGCCATTGATGTAATCTATCTGGATTTTAGTAAGGCCTTTGACATAATATTTCACAAGATCCTTCTCTTCAAATTGGAAAGATATGGATTTGATAGATGGACTGTTCAATGGACAAAGAACTGGCTGCAGAACAAGTCCAGAGAGTGGTGGTCAATGGTTCAACATCTGGAGGGAGATCAGCAAAGAGTGAGATCCCCCAGGGGTGAGTGCTAGGACTGATACTCTTGATACTCTTGCTATCTTCATCAATGACACTGACAGTGGAGTTGAGTGCACACTCAGCAAGTCTGCTGTTGACACCAAGCTGTGGGGTGCATCAACACACCAGAGGGATGGGATGCCACTCAGAGGGACCTACGTAGACAGGCTCGAGCAGTGAGCCCAGGAGAACCTCATGAGGCTCGATACAAATGCAAGGTCTTGCACGTGGGTGCAACTCCCACTACCAATACAAGCTGGGGGATGAAAGGATTGAGCGCAGCCCTGCCAAACAATACCTGGGGGTACTGATGGATGGGAAGCTGGACATAAGCCAGCAATGTGCCCTGCAGCACAGAAAGTCAACCATATCCTGAGCTGCATGTAAAGAAGTATGGCCAGCAGGTTGAGGGAGGCCCTCTATTCTGCGCAGGTGAGGCCTCACCTGGAGTACTGCATTCAGATGTGGAGTCCTCAGAACAGGAGAGATGTGAACCTGCTGGAGTATGTAGAAATGGAATGAAACACCTCTCCTACAAGGAGAGGCTGAGAGAGCTTTTCAACCTCTCCTATAAGGAGAAGTTGAGAGAGGTTCTTCAGCTTGGAGAAGAGAACGCTCTAAGGCCACCTGATAGAGACCTTTCAATACCTAAAGGAGAGCTACAAGAAAGAACAGGACAGACTCCTTAGAAGGGTCTGTTACGACAGAGCAAGGGGACATTGTACCATGCTTACAGAAGGTAGATTTTTATTAGATATAAGAAAAAAACCTTTTACAGTAAGGGTGGTAAAGCACTGAACAGTTTGACCAGAGATGTGGCAGATGCCCCATCCCTGGAGACATCATGGTGAGGCTGGATCAGGCCTTGGGCTACCTGATCTAGCTGTACATGTCCTGTTCATGGTAGGGAAGCTGAACTTTAAAGATCCATTCCAACTCTAAGGATTCTATGATTCTATGAACTGAACTGCTATAAGTTACACATATTCACTAAAAATCGCAGTAGCAGACAAGTTTACACAGGTTAACAAGAGAAGTTTTAGGAATTATGCTATAATTCTCAAGTCCGTGATCTGACTCATTCCACTGTGTAAGCTGACCAGTTGCTGTTTATCTTATATATGAGTCAGAAGAAACTTTCTTTTTTCTTATTCTCTTTACTCTTTTCTGAGTTAAACACAGTGCCCTTGAACAAGTCATACAAAACACACTGAGACTCCCTGCTGGTAACCCATATATCTGCAGTCTGAAGATTTAAAAATTTTTTAAATAGCCTAATGACAACAAATTAGAATATACTATCATCAAGACCTACTCACGGGATTTAATTAGAAAAAAAAAAATAAAACCATTCTAAATGTCATGAACAAATCATAAGAGATGGACCATCTTTCAAAACATTTCTTTTACGACAGCACTCCTAAGAGCCTCCACTGAAATTACTTTTTAGTTCAGCATACTACAACATTCTTAATCACCTGAAATCAAAACAGTCAAGCATACATAACTGCTGTCTTCAAGTAACAATTTCATCTATACTAGGTTTATGTTAAAAGGAAAAGAAATATGCATATAAAATATATATACTTAAAGTGTCTGGATGAAACATTCTTACTTGCATGTAAGAAACCTCCATGTACAAAAGCCATACAAAGATGTATTGGGTTCTACCTCAGTGACAGATGACTTTAAAGTTACTCTATTCATATTAAAACTCAACCAATTCCAGATATAAAATCACTGCAGAAACATCACATTTTCAAAAGAATACACACATTATATTTCCTGAAGTTACTGTCAATTTAGAACGTTAAACATCTACCTACATCTAAACACGGATTCAGCTAACTCACTATTTAGTCTTTGATAGCAAGAACAGCGCTGACCATTGTGGTTTATTCCCTTCATTATCCACAACTGTTGTATAAGGGATGTTAGAAGAGAAGACTTACTGCTTTTCTAGTTTAAGGGTTCTACTCGTCCTTATTTGCCTTCAGAATCTCCTACTTTGGTGGTTTTTTTGCTTTACCCTCACCATAAAACAAGTTTTCACAGAGACTCTTCTCATATTTTTGCAAATATTACATTAAGTGCTAACCTATTCACTTACCAAAACAAAAAGCAAAAAAATGACAGCAACAAAGCAAACAAACAAACAAACAAACAAAAAAACAGCGCTACAAATCAATGAAATACATTTCCTCAGCACAGAAGAGTTGAGTGTGAATAGTGGAAAAAATGCAAAAGAATAGACAGACATAACTATTAATCACATCCATTACCAAGTTTTCTGCAAGATGCACAATAATCAGCATAAAATACAACATTGTAGTTTTCTGGAATATTTTACAAAAATCCGATTTGTATGTTGCTTTCACCTGAAATTCAGAAAAATCTTTGTCCTTCCAGTCCAGATCAATAACAGCCCGTAATTGTATCTCTTGCACCGTGCCATGGTTTTATGTTTTTTGGTTTTCAGTATTCTGCACCATAACATCATGTAGTGCACTGGGAGTTACAGTGTTAATGCCCCAATTCCAGGTACCTATCCCTGTACACTACAGAAGTCACTGGATCTGGCCCTTCCGGGTGGGGCGCTCTCTTACTGCCTGACAGTGGATGCTGGAGGGTGCTTTCCTAGCCTTCCAAGCTTTTCAGGTTTGACTCAGTCTCAGGAGCTCGCTCTCTCCCATCTTATTTGATTTATTAGTGTCAATCTCAATTAGCTTGTATTATATTGTGTCATCTTGCATTCCAATATCATAGTTAGTAAAATAAGTTTTCCTCCATAGATCGTTGCCGCAGTTTTTTGGTTTTTTTTTTTCCCTTCCTTCCTTCCCATTTTGTGGGGCCACGAGGGAGTGGGAGGGGGTTTGGGGATAGGGGCCTACTGCCCCCCTGTCACGGGCATAGATTGATCTAGTCAACTCTGTGACAGTTTTTGGTGGAGAATGTGGGCATAGCTGCTTTTTAACTTTTAGAACGAATCTCTCTCTCTCTGTTCTCAGAGAGCTTCATTAGGGAACATTATCAGTAGTTCAGGTTTCTGTGCTGGAAAACTTGACCTTGAAAGGCCAGGCATGCTGCCAGTGTTCTGGGATATTTGTAAACTTTGAGCACTGCTTAGTCTGGGCAGTGCCTTTTTCCTTTTTTTTCCTTTTCCTCCTCTTGTTAGCTTCAATTCATTAACCCCTTTTTAGCAGACACCAGCAATGAACCCACTCTTTATCATGGAAGCACTCTGTAAGGGATTTAAAGCCATGATGTTACTTGCGACTTACTGGCCAATTATCAATGTCGTAACTACTTGCTGTGGAATTGTGTTCATATATAAACAAATAAGGGCACTGATGGAGACACCCGTATGGTACCTATATGCAATGTGGTATGATCTGAATTTTGACATTTACATCCCAGATGGAATGGTTAATTCCAATTACATCCCAGATGGAATGGTTAATTCCAACTACATCCCAAATGGAATAGCTAATTTTACAAACAACACGATGTTCAGACCAATTTCCAGGCTTTCTGCTCAGTTTGTCACACGTTTTTTGAATTTTGAATTAATGTTCATTTTGTTGTGTGTGTTATCAGTCTCCCTGAATGTATTCCAAGGCATTTGTGATAAGGGGAAGGAATCTCCTCCAAAACTAGAGAATGCTGACTGGCAGGGAATATGGTGAGGCTTAGGAAAAATCTTAGAAGCATGGGGACCTGCAATGTCATGGGATTTCACTCTTAAACACCTGTGGGATCCCGAGAAACTAAGCCGGAATTTGAGTCAGGGACGGTGTGGCTTACACAGATGTAAGGAGGTGCCACTTATTTGGGGTTTGGCTGGTGCTTACTGTGCCCTATATAATACTATTCTGGAGAGAGTTTCCCAGCTGAGGTTCAAGGGGAAAATCTCCAAGTCAAACCTGATCAATCACTGTAGACACCGGTAACAATATCAGTTGCCCGTGTGGAAGGCAAGAAATGGAAACGAGTCTCCTCACATGGAAAAAATAAGAAACAGAGAAGGAGGTGGAGGAAGATCCAGGTGAGGGGCCCTCCTCAGAACCACCATCATCAGGGAAGACAGGAGGAAAAACTAAGAGACATGCAGAAGAGAGTGATGAGGAGGAAGTCTCTATTACTACTCATCAGCCTTTGAAGATGACTGAAATCCAAGGCTCAAGAAAGGAGTTTACACGGTGCCCGAATAAAACTCTTGTTTCCTGGTTGCTTCGCTGCTGGGACAGTGGGGCCAGTAGCTTGTTTCTAGATGGTAACGAAGCTCGCCAAAGGAGCCATTGCCAGAGATCCAGCTATTGACAGAGGAATTAGTCGATGTTTGGACGGGGCTGCCACCCTCTGGGAACGAGTGTTAATAGCTGTGAAGGAAAGGTATCCCTTCAAAGACGGCTCGAAGCCTGTGATGAAAAAGTGGGATATAGTTGAAAAGGATATCCAGTATTTGAGGGAAATAGCCGTGGTGGAAATGTTGTATGACCCTAACTTTGTTCCTAACCACCCATGCCAAGACCACGACCCTGAGATTGTGAGGACGACACCAGATATGTGTCAGAAACTCACAACAACAGCACCAGAAAGATACGCCGGTACACTAACAGTGTTTGACAGACACCAGGACCAACAGAGAAGACCCTCAGTTTTTGAATTGATTCTTACGCTCCAAAACTATGAACAACTGCTACCCCCAACTCATGCTTCCATTTCTGCCATCTCACAAATAACAGACCAACTGAATGAAATGCAAGAGCAAGTGTCTCTTCTGATTAATCGTGACAAACCTGTAGTAGTATCAGAAACTTCTGATGAAGATCAGAATAATCAAAAGAGTCTAATGAAGGAGTTGATCAAACTACTGCGAATCCAACTAATTAAAGATGATGAACCCTCCTTCTCACGTGCACCATCAAAAATCTCAGCTGTTAAAGACAAAGGCTTTCTGGCTCCAGTAAGGAATAATAAATACATCGTGAATTGCTTTGTGAGTTACCTACAGTGACCATGGAGAAGACATGAGGAAGTGGCATAACCAAGCTACTCCTGTACTACAAGAACGGGTGAGAGAATTACAAAGCAGATCAACCACCAGTGCAGTTGTTCCGGTTACTACAGTTAATGAATAGAGGGGCCCTGCCCTCAGTCTGGGGGGGAAAGGGATAATAGAGTTTATTGGACTGTGTGGATTTGATGGCCTGGCACATCAGAACCACTGAAATATAAGGCACTGGTGGATAGCGGTGCACAGTGCACTCTGATGCCTTTGAGTCACGAAGGAACAGAATCAATCCATATTTCTGGAGTGACTTCTGTGGGCTCTCAAGAACTGACTGTGTTGGAGGCTGAGATACTCCCCACTGGTAAAGACTGGCAAAAACGTTCTATTGTGACTGGCCCAGGGGCTCCATGTATACTAGGTATCAATTACCTCAGAAAGGAGCATTTCGAGGATCCTAAGGGGTATCGATGGGCCTTTGGAATAGTTGCTGTAGACACGGACAACATTAAGCAGCTGTCTGTTTTGCCTGGCCTGTCAGAAGATCCGTCTGTTGTGGGGTTGCTACAAGTAAAAGAAAAACAGGTACCAATTGCTACAAAAATGGTGCACAGACGGCAGTACTGCACCAACAGGGATTCCTTGCTCCCCATTCATAAGCTGATGTGTCAACTAGAGAATCAAGGAGTGATCAGCAAAACGCACTCACCTTTTAACAGTCCCATTTCACCTCCTTCTATGACTGGGTGATCAGCCCAGTAGATGAGGGAAAGGCTGTTGATGTAGTCTACTGTGAGGATCCTTCTTTGGTTTTTTTTTGGCTCAAAGCTTGCTTCCTGAGGTTTTTCTTGTGATAAGACTCTGAGTGACTTGTCAAGGAGGCAAGTGATAGGTGCTAACTGTGTGACAATTGATATCGCTTTGGGAACATTTGCAAGCCCCTTCCCCCAGAGCTGCTTGCTCTGTAGAAGAGCGGAAGAGAGTGCTCAGGAGTGTTCACTGGCGGAAGATCTGGCCTGTGGCCAAACCGCTCCAGCTAAGTATGGAAGGCTGGGGGATGATACCATTGTATCTTGCAAAGGCAAGATACAAGTTGGTGCCTCCCTGCTTCCTCTTATCTGCTGGCAAGGCCAGAAAGATAAGAACAAAGGAGGTTCCTGCTGAGATCCCAGACCTAGAAGCTGCCACCGCAAGGAGAACTGACTCAACCACCTTGGGTTTGAGCTGTCACTCAAAGGAGAGCTGACTCGACCACTTTGGATTTGAGCTGTCACTGCAAAGACAGCTGACTCAACCACTTTGAAGCATTGAAAAAGGACCATCATCACCATGGTCGTCGTCATCGTTGTCAACAGGACAACTCTGCCTGACGACCCACCGCTACTGAAGATCAAAGACTGAACTACGAACCTCGCTGGATCCATGGTGGTGACTATCTCCCTCTTGCTGCCTATACTCTTTGCTTCTTCTTTTCTATCTTTTCTATCGCCCTCCTTCCCTTCCCCCATTACCCTAATTCATAATAGTGTCCGTCCTCCCCTTCCCCATTTCCCTGATTAAGATTTGTAATAAACTGCTTGGACCAACATTTGAACCATTGCTTCTTAATCTCACGCCGGGTATATACATAATAAAAGAACCTCCTCTCCCTCCTATAAATTGGAGCGAGACATCTACCTAGACTTCAGCAGAGCCTCTGACACAGTCTCTCACAGGATTCTCCTGGGGAAACTGACTGCCTGTGGCCTGCACACGTATACACTTCTTTGGGTAAGGAACTGGCTAGAAGTAGATGCCCAGCAAGCAGTGGTGAATGAAGTTAAGTTCAGCTGGCGACCCGTTTCAAGTGGTGTCCCCCAGGGCTCGGTACTGGGGCCCATCTTGTTTAATATCTTTATTGATGACCTAGATGAGGGGATTGAGTGTATCCTCAGTAAGTTTGCAGATGACACCAAGCTGGGAGGTGGTGTTGATCTGCCTGAGGGTAGGGAGGCCCTTCAGAGGGATTTAGACAGGCTGGACCACTGGGCTGAGGTGAATGGGATGAGGTTCAACAAGGCCAAGTGCCGGGTCCTGCACTTTGGCCACAATAACCCCATGCAGCGTTATAGGCTTGGGGATGAGTGGCTGGATGAGTGTGAAGAAGAGAAGGACCTGGGGACGCTGGTTGATGCTCAGCTGAACATGAGCCGACAGTGTGCCCAGGTGGCCAAGAGGCCCAATGGCATCCTGGCCTGCATTAGAAATAGTGTGGCCAGCAGGAGCAGGGAGGTGATCATCCCCCTCTACTCAGCACTGGTGAGGCCGCACCTCGAGTACTGTGTTCAGTTTTGGGCTCCTCACTACAGGAAAGACATTGAGATCCTGGAATGTGTTCAGAGAAGGGCAACAAAACTGGTGAGGGGTCTGGAGCACAAGTCTTATGAGGAGCAGCTGAGAGAGCTGGGATTGTTCAGTCTAGAGAAGAGGAGGCTCAGGGGAGACCTCGTTGCACTCTACAACCTCCTGAAGAGCGGTTGTGGTGAAGAGGGATTTGGCCTCTTCTCCCAGGCAACGAGCAGGACACGGGGAAATGGCTGCAAGTTGTATCAGAGGAGGTTTAGATTGGACATAAGGAAGAACTATTTCTCTCAGAGAGTGGTCAGGCACTGGAATGGCTGCCCAGGGAGGTGGTGGAGTCACCGTCCCTGACAGTGTTCAAGAGGCATCTGGATGATGTGCTGCATGATATGGTTCAGTAGCCTTGTGGTGGCAATGGTGATGAAGAGACAGTTGGACTAGATGATCTTACAGGTCACTTTCAACCTTGTGATTCTATGATTCTATGATATGGCCAGTGTGTAAACCCAGTGGAGAATTGAGGCTGACAGTAGACTACTGTGACCTGAATGCAGTCACACCCCCATTGAGTGCTGCTGTGCCAGACATGTTAGAACTCCAGTATGAACAAAAGCAGCCAATGGTATGCCAACACTGACATTGCTAATGCCTTCTTTTCCATCCCTTTGGCCAAAAACGTAGGCCACAGTTTGCTTTCACATGGAGGGGCGTTCAGTATACTTGGAACTGTTTGCCCCAAGGGTGGAAACACAGCCCTACCATTTGCCATGGGTTGATCCAAACTGTACTGGAACAGGGCAGTGCTCCTCAACACCTGGAATACACTGATGATATCGCTGTGTGGGGCGATACAGCAGAAGTCGTCTTCACAAAAGAAGAGTGAATAATCCAAATTATTCTACATGCTGGTTTTGCTATTAAGCGTAGCAAAGGACCTGCTCATGAGATTCAGTTCCTAAGTATAAAGTGGCAAGATGGGCGTCGCCACATTCCAGCAGATGTGATTGACAAAATCACTGCTATGTCTCCACCCACTAGCAAGAGAGAGACACAGTCTTTCTGGGTGTAGTGGGCTTTTGGAGAATGCATGTTCCAAACTACAGCCTCATCATAAGCCCCCTTTATCAGGTGATGTGAATGAAGAATGAGTTTACATGGAGCCCTGAGCAGGAGGAGGCTTTTGAACAGATTAAACAGGAGATAGCCCGTGCCGTGGCCCTAGGGCCAGTACGGACGGGACAGGGTACAAAGAACATCCTCTATACTGCTGCTGGAGAGAAAGGTCCCACTTGGAGTTTGTGGCAAAGAGCCTCAGGAGAGACCTGAGGCCGACCCCTGGGATTCTGGAGTCGAGCCTACAGGAGGTCGGAAGAGGGCTACACTCCAACTCAAAAGGAGATCTTAGCCGCGTATGAGGGGGTTCGGGCTGCTTCCGAAGTAGTCAGTACTGAAACAGAGCTCCTTCTGGCACCTCGATTGCCAGTGCTGAACTGGATGTTTAAAGGAAAGGTTCCCTCCACCCATCATGCTACTGATGCCACTTGGAGTAAGTGGGTTGGGCTGATTACACAACGAGCTCGGATGGGGAACCTCAGCCATCCAGGAATCCTAGAGGTCATCATGGACTGGCCTGAAGGTAAAAAGTCTGGAACATCACCAGGAGAAGTATCACAAGCTAAAGAGACCCCACCATACAATGAACTACCAGAAAATGAAAAGAAATATGCCCTGTTCACTGATGGATCGTGTCGTATTGTGGGGAAGCATCACAGATGGAAAGCTGCTGTGTGGAGCTCCACACGACAAGTTGCAGAGGCCACTGAAGGGAAAGGCGAATCAAGCCAATTTGCAGAGGTAAAGGCTGTCCAGCTGGCCTTAGATGTCGCTGAGCGGGAGAGGTGGCCAATGCTCTATCTTTACACTGACTCATGGATGGTGGCAAATGCCTTATGGGGGTGGTTACAGCAATGGGAGCAAAATAACTGGCAAAGAAGGGGTAAACCTATTTGGGCTGCTGAACTGTGGAAAGACATTGCTGCCCGAATAAAGAATATGGTTGTAAAGGTGCGCCATGTTGATGCTCATGTGCCCAAGAGTCGGGCTAATGACAAACAGCAAAATAACCATCAGGTAGACGAAGCTGCCAAAACTGAGGTGGCTCAAATAGACCTGGACTGGCAGAACAAGGGTGAATTATTTCTAGCTCGGTGGGCCCATGAGACCTCGGGACATCAAGGAGGAGATACAACATACAAATGGGCTAGAGACCGAGGGGTGGACTTCACTGTGGATGCTATTGCACAGGTTATTCATAACTGTGAAACATGTGCCATAATTAAACAAGCCAAGAGGATGAAACCTCTCTGGGAGGAAGGTGATGGCGAAAGTACAAATACAGGGAGGCATGGCAGGTTGATTATATCACCTTGCCACGATCTCGCAATGGTAAGCATTATGTGCTTACTATGGTGGAGGCAACCACTGGGTGGCTTGAAACATGCAGTACCCCATGCTTCTGCCTAAAACACCGTATTAGGTCTCAAGAAACAAGTCCTCTGGTGACATGGCACCCCAGAAAGAATTGAGTCAGATAATGGGACTCATTTCAAAAATTCTCTTGTTAATACTAGTGCCAAAGATCATGGCATTGAATGGATTTATCACATTCCCTACCATGCACCAGCCTCTGGTAAAACTGAACAATACAATGGGTTGTTAAAAACTATGCTGAATGCAATGGGAGAAGCATTTGACAGAAACCATCTGGTTAATCAATACCAAAGGATCTATCAATTGTGATGGTCCTACCCAATCCAGCTCACTACTTACCGCAGAGGAAGACAAAGTCCCTGTAGTACATGTAAAGCGCATGTTGGGAAAAGCAGTTTGGGTTTTTCCAGCTTCTGGAAAGGGCAAACCTCTCTGTGGCACTGTTTTTGCCCAGGGACCAGGGTCCACTTGGTGGGTAATGCAGGAAAACGGGGATGTTCAATGCATACCACAAGGAAACTTGATGCTGGGGGAGTGCAGTCAGTAGTTTTATGTATATGTATGTATGTAGACGTGTGTTATGTATATAGATGTGTGTGTGTAATGCATTTTAATCATTGTTTGTTTGTATACATGTATATATATTAAGCATGATGTAGTGATGTAGAATAAAGGCTGGAATGCCATGGTTTTATGTTTTTTGGTTTTCAGTATTCTGCACCATAACATCATGTAGTGCACTGGGAGTTACAGTGTTAATGCCCCAATTCCAGGTACCTATCCCTGTACACTACAGAAGTCACTGGATCTGGCCCTTCCGGGTGGGGCGCTCTCTTACTGCCTGACAGTGGATGCTGGAGGGTGCTTTCCTAGCCTTCCAAGCTTTTCATGTTTGACTCGGTCTCAGGAGCTTGCTCTCTGCTATCTTATTTGATTTATTAATTTCAATTTCAATTAGCTTGTATTATATTGTGTCATCTTACATTCCAATATCATAGTTAGTAAAATAAGTTTTCCTCCATAGATCGTTGCTGCTGTTTTTTGGGTTTTTTTTTCCTTCCTTTTCCTTCCTTCCTTCCTTTTCCTTTTCCTTGTCCTTGTCCTTTTCCTTTTCCTTTTCCTCCCTCCCTTCCTTCCTTCCTTCCTATTTTATGGTGCTGGGGGGGGGGGGTGGCGTGGGGGGGCAAGGGGCCTACTGCCCCCCTGTCACGGGCATAGATTGATCTAGTTAACTCCGTGACACACTGCCCATTTTTTTCTTTAAATTTCACAGCTGTGAAAGTATTCTAATCCTATCTTGCTAAGAAAAATGCTCTCCTAAATTACTACAATAAAGAAATCTTACAGCAGCTATTCCTCCTCACTGAGAAAATCACTAGACACTATCCTCATTTCTACTTGATCATTGTAAAAGCAATAACAAAACTCACCAACAAAAGAAGATGGAAATTCACTTGCTGTGTAATATCAACAACTATTGCCACATACTAATGGAACTTACATTTTAAGTGGCATTATTCATTAACAAACATATTTTCATGAACTATGTTTTGTATAACAGTTTACTATATTTCTTTGTATTAAGTATTTAACTTTTTCAAGTTCATGAGATGTTGCAGTAATTCGATGATCATCTCTAATCAGACTTTTTTATTATTTGTGTCTAGTTCCGGAATTAAATCAATTATGTATTAAATTCTCAAGATCACAACTTGTTGTTACAGAATTTCACAGATTAAATACTGTCTTTAAAATGTAAGCCCTGTTTTGAAAATTTTCAATCTAAATAATTACTTTTCATGACATGTCAAAATCCTAGAAATACTGATTACCAGTACAAAACAGAATGAAACAGGTTTAAAATAATTCTGAAATGTCAGCTATGTCGTGCCTCTGAAAATGCAGTTATGTATCCATTTATAGCATTGGTGTACGCAGGTTTTTATTTACTTGACCAGAGCATTTCAATTCACAGCAATTCAAGTATCAGAGATGTGGAGAATCCATACTTTATACATTAGTTATGCAGCTGTTTACATAGGACAAAATTAGACAATCTGAAAATGTGTAATGTCTTAATATATTTTTCACCATCCAGAAAGTATTCAAACTAACGAAGCTGTACTACTCCCTCTACATTTCAAACAAACAAACAAAAAAACATTTTAAAATATTTCAACACAAAATCAGTATTCCTATTATTGAAACCAATTTGTGTCTAGAAGCAACACTGAAGGAACTGGGGCTGTTTAGTCTGGGGAAAAGGAGGCTGCGGGCAGACCTTATTGCTCTCTTCCAATATCTGAAAGGAGCTTACAGTGGGAGCGGGTTTGGTCTCTTCTCATTGGTGACAGGATGAGGGGAAATGGCCACAAGTTGTGCCAGAGTGAGTTTAGGTTGGATATAAGGAAACATCCTGATATGGAAAGGGTTGTTAAGCACTGGAATAGGCTCCCCAGGGAGGTGGTTGAGTCACCATCCCTGGATGTGTTTAAAAACCAATTGGATGGGGTGCTCAGGGACATGATTTAGCAGAGGGTTCTTAGTTAGGGTAGTATGGTTAGGTTGTGGTTGGACTCAGTGATCGTTAAGGTCTTTTCCAACCCGAGCAATTCTGTGATTCTGTATCTTAACTTGTACATATTTTTATGATTAAATCACTCCATAAAACACAATATAGATTTTTACTTTTTTTTTTTCTTATTTTTTGCTCCCAGTGAAGTTTCAGTGGAAACTGAGTATTTTCATTTTGGAATCATCTGTTCATGTATTTGTGTGTTAAGATGTTAAACTGGTCCCATCCCCAAAACTGTCAAAGATATGCTTAATACTCACCCATCATTAGAACATGTCAGAAATTCTTCCTTTATTTTTGGATGCCAACAGCCTGAATTAAGCATTGCTGTATGACCCTAAGGAAATAAAGAAATACAGAAAGGTATTCTTAAAAGCTGTTATAACAAGACAATAACGATATTCTTAAAAGCTGCTATGACAAGTCTTAAAAGTTTCTGTAAATTTTACTCCAATCCATCAAGGCAAACTATGGTAAAAACTGAGGGTAGAATCAGAACCTCCCGAAGAATGGCTGACTGAAATTACAATGATTTGACAAATTTTATGGATTGTGATCCATTTCGTTTTTCTTGTTTTCATTTTCAAAATATTCTCCTATCCCAGATATTCTCCTATTCATATCTTCTCCCCTCAGAATAAGGCAAGGAATCATAACTCTACTTTTTAACTTGGCAAAACTGTAATGCAGGCAGAGTAAGGACAAAACAACAGGCACTAAGATGCTATTGCACAAATTGTTCCAAACTACATTAAAAAAGAAATCAGAGGAATGACAGAATGCACATATTCAATGCTGAACTGCATCCAAAGACTGTGTTGGAAAGAATTAAGAAACAGAATTCTAGAATCAAGATGGATTTAACTAATGGCAAGTTATTGATAAAAGATTTTATAATGCAAATTGGATAGCCCTATCACTTTTGAAATTAAAAAAAAAAAAAAAAAAAAAAAAAAAAATCAAACCATAATTCCATTATCACAATGTCACCTACAAAGAAACATTTACAGAGAAATCAAAAAACTACTCTTCCTTTATTGGAATTATTTCAGTTTGCTTTGAGCACAAACACGGAGAGAAATACTTAAAAGTTAATGGAGCAATAAAAAAATATTTTAGCATTATTTAAAATATTTTAAAATATTATTATTATTATTATTATTATTATTTAAAATATTTATTGTTGTATCACAACACACTGGAATTCTAGAAGTTTACAAGAGAAAGAAAATAAAGAAAATCTGTAATAATTTTTAAGTAAACAAGAACTAAAGCAGATGTTACCATTTGGTGGTTTTATATTTGTATCACTTGCCAAAAGAAATAGTGATCAGACAAGAATAGGCTCAGGTAGAGCAGTATTTATCCTAGTTATTTGGCAATATGTTTTACAAGCAACATATAAATCAACTTTGTCATCAGCTTGAGCAGCAGATATTATCATTACTTTTTCAGACTCTTAAGCTATTTATAAAACTGACCTGAATTTGAATAACCAATATAAACAGAATCCTTGTCTCACATAGTTTGCAGACATAAGGATGCAAAGTGCTCAAAGCCCAACAACAGTCATAAAAATAATTCAGAAGTATAACTCAACTGTTCTCCACTTGCATTTTAAACTACTACTAAAAACGTGCACATTGGTGCTCATCATTTTTTACAAGGCTCACTTCTGAAGAGGTGAATTTGTCATAGCATCATAGATATATTAGCTGGAATTCATCTAGGCCAGCCTTTCACCCAGAACCAGATAATAGCCAAGATTAGAACAGGTCAGCTTGGTCTAGATGGGTCCTGAAAACCTCCATGGACTAAAATTCCGCAGATTCCATGGATAACCCACTGCACAACCACCCTACTGAAAAGCTTCTGTAGCAACAAACACCAAGAGACTTCTAGTCTAATACTGCTGTGGTTTCAAAAGCATTTGGCTACACCATCGTTTAAATTGTTTCCTAGTACTTGTCGTCTACTAACACGTTGCGCTGTATTCTGCATCAGACTAAAAGGGTACAGATCCCTTCACAGCACAAATGCTTTAGATGTCTGGTTTCCTTAAAAGATCCCAGACTTCTTCCAATTCCTCCAAATCCACCTTGAACTGAAAGGTCCAAAATTAATCCCAGAATTTCAGATGTGAAACAAGGAGCACTGATTAGAAGGAGATAGTAACTACCTTAAATCTGTTGGTCACATCTCTTATTGTAGCCTAGTTTACAGTTTGTCTCATTTACAACAAAATGAAACCATAAGCTCTTATTCAGCCCAACATCCATTGTCACCTGAGTCCCCTGCTAAGCCACTCAGTTCCTAATAGGTATCAATATACATGACTATCCCTCCCAGCACCAGGGCTTTGCATGCTTGTTCATTAACTTCATGAAGTTTCTCATTACAAAACGAATTGAATGCAAAAAGTCAGACTTCACTTACCTTGGTGTTTGTCATATCCACGATATATTGGTCTCCTTTTATGCATTCCATAACTGGGAAACCATCTCTGTCAAGAACTTTTGCCTGAGAGTTACCAGAGACAACCAGAATGACATCTCCTGTGCTACTATATTGCAAAGATTTGATTTGGTGACTGAAAAAAAAAAAAAGAAAAAAAGGAGAAAAAAAGGTTTTAATTAAATTCAGTTCCTGTAGACCAATACTGAAATAGAACTGTCAATGGTGAGAAAATACATGGCAGAAATAGACCCATCTACATTCCTATATCAAAAAGAAATCCAAGATTAATAGATTAAAGCTTTTTATTCCCATGTGTCCAACTTTCTCATTCAACCAAAGAGCATATAATAAAAAATATTTACAAAATTGGCACCTAAAATGTCATTTCTGGCAAATGTATTTACTTGAAGTATGCTTTATAATTCCAGGTGAAAAACAGTTTATATCATATGCAGCTTTTCAGGCCTGAAAATTCTTTTTCACTTGCTCAAAAGCAATACCTGGATTTACAGTAATCCTCAAAGTATTACAAAAGGATGTTGTAGACCCACACAGAACTCCATTATATATCATATACCAGGAAATTAGTCACATATCAGCATTCTCTCACCCTTTTCTGGTTCAGGGCTACAATTTCATGAAAAATTCAGATGAAGTAAAATATACCACCGAACCTGGAAACATGACAGTGGAGAATGACTTGCCTAGACTACCTTACCTTAAATGGTTATTCATTTGCTGTACAAATCTGCTGTATGAGTTTATTTTTTTTACATACATCCTACCTTGATTGAAAAAGCTTGGGAGAGAAATCATGGAATAATATAAGGATGAGAGAAACAATTAAACGAAAGTCAGAAGATAGCTCACAAATCAGAAACCCCTTTCCAGTCTCAGTGATAGCATCAACATCATTTCTCAGCATTCTGCTTTATGTAGAAACATATCCAAAACAGAGACCTTTTGGTCTCCCTGCCCGGCTACACAGCATTGCAAGAATTGCTGAACAGGCAAACGAGTGCATCCTGGCACATTAACAGAAAGCATACAATGACATTACATTTTATTAATACTTACTCTGGAGCAAAGTTAATTTGAAAATAGATATCAGAATGCATTCATAACTTTATTTGGATTCTCATGGCATCCAAAGCATGCTCAATAAACAAAGCAAGACAAAAAATGTTATTCAAGTGCATTAAGAAATAATATTTTTGTGTCTTTCTTCTGGTGAAGAACATAAACCATGGGCATTCAAGTCCTAGTAGTAACTTTACGGAAAGAACTTTTTAACCTAAAATTTCACATCAGTAAAATTAACACCCAGATGGTAGACAAAACAGCATACAGTTTGCAACTAAATTTATTTTATGTCTTACATAGTATTCAATTAAAGGCTGACTCAGCAGGAACTATTATTTATTGAACTTCTCCTTGAACCAAGATAATATACAACACATTAAAAAACTTATAATGCATGTTTTAGAAATTCTGCATTGTC